>NW_019671942.1:136223-137293 GCF_002708625.1 Rhizopus microsporus ATCC 52813 | reverse complement strand
AGATGTAAGTTAGAAGGCGTTAATCCAAAGCCATTGCTTGCTAATATATTATGCTACAAAGGCCAATAGTGCATGCACAGAAGCAAATGCTTTTAGCAAGAACAGCAATAAGATGAGGTAGATCTCATATCTATCTAACAGTGTATGCTAAAGGAAAATTTATCGATAATTTCTTACACTTTTAGCATCACCTATGAAAACAATGAACATGCTGGTATTGTAAATAGCTTTTGCCAAGACTTTGGAGTTGGTTTTGAGAAGGTGGCTAAAATATACAGTCCTGACGCAGATGGGAACTGTGGATACAGAGCCATTAGTATGGCAATTTATGGCAATCAAAATAGTTGGAAGGAGGTAAAGGAGCAGATACTTAAAACATATAAGAAGTACAAGGACACACTATATGCAAATCAAGTGGAGGATAGTGACATCTTCGAAAAAAGCTTGTCTTGTAACCTATCGCCATGCCCAATCCAGTATTTGTTCAACATCACTGACTGTCCGCAGATCGCTGCTGACGCTTTTGTTCGCGGTATTGCCGTCTTTTCAAAGGCTTCATTTAATGGCAAACCATTTAAAACAAGCAGCTTTTTTGCGCCTCTTGCGTTTGAGCCAACTAACTACACTGTCATTAATATTTTACTGGATCACAATCATTTCTATTTGATAGAAACTGCTCGAACAAAGACCGGGAGGCCAGTAAAATTCCCCATCCCAATTCTAAACCCATATCACAAAGCATTCGTCAAAAGAAATCCAACTCTCTGCGCTAGAGATTATTCCATCGTTTTTTAATTTATAACTGCAACTGTATATATTAACAGTTTTACAATCAATAGACACACTTGATATTCTTATATCTTACTCCTATGAGCCACTACTTGCTTAATTGGACTTAGGGAATTACTAGGGACACGCAAATTATGTAACCGTATACCAAGCTCTGGTCTCCGCTACTTCTTCGCACTGCTTGAACTTTAAACTTTTGCGTGTCCCGTCAAGAAAGGAAATAAAATAGAGCATCCCCCAAAATAGGAAGGTGTTTTTTTGTGTGTCCCGCCTAAATAGGA
>NW_019671942.1:134335-136123 GCF_002708625.1 Rhizopus microsporus ATCC 52813 | reverse complement strand
TTGAACTTTAAACTTTTGCGTGTCCCGTCAAGAAAGGAAATAAAATAGAGCATCCCCCAAAATAGGAAGGTGTTTTTTTGTGTGTCCCGCCTAAATAGGAAGTTTTTTTTTTTGAATAAGAGTAAACAGTAGAATTAACCAGACTAAAAAGATATATGTTGATTGACTTTATTAAGGACTAGCGTTTATACTAAATGCGAGACACTCTTCAACTGATATCGTTGTTGTATCCAGCTTTGTTATTGTAAAAAGACGGTTAAGTCGATGACTTGCGGATTAGATTCTATTAAGAAGAGCTGAATATTATTATATTAAGTTTGTATGAGAGTTTACTTGGGTAGAGAATCTATGGCTGCTATTTATATTATTGTCGTTGCTGACATAATTTATGCTTATATTGTTGCCCCTACAAAAAAAAATATGCTTATATTATTATTGTTATATTAGTAGCTACTATAGTTGTTATTATAAGTTATTCTTATCAAATGCGATGGAGGAATGTAAAGTAGAATGTATGCTCTACTGTAAGATTATACTCGAGCTACTATAATGATTATCGTATCAAACATGTCAATCGTAAAACTTTTTATAGAGGCTTATGAATGGCAATTAGGGCAATGAAAGGGTTAGTACAAATCGGGTACTTTTGATAAGACGATGATCCCTAATAATAACGATAGATCAGAGTCATTGGATATACGTACCTTCAACTCAGTTCCTGGTAATTAGCTTAAATAATGATCCGCACAGTTGTTTCAAAGCAACAAGCTGAAGTCGAATAATTAACCGGATATCGTTCCATATGTGATTAGTAGTTAATCCATTAAGCATGAATAAAGTAATTATAAATGCTTTAATGTAAAGGCTATAGAGTTTATTTATCATTTGCAAGGCAGTATTTATTCCTTATGATGCAATTCTTCATCGAATCTGAAGCAAATCCTGTATAGTTTTTTATTTATTATGTCACATAATCTTTTTTGTATGGACTCATTCTATCAATAAAGATTACAGTCGTTTATTTCAACTTTTTAGGCGGGACACACAAAAAAACACCTTCCTATTTTGGGGGATGCTCTATTTTATTTCCTTTCTTGACGGGACACGCAAAAGTTTAAAGTTCAAGCAGTGCGAAGAAGTAGCGGAGACCAGAGCTTGGTATACGGTTACATAATTTGCGTGTCCCGCCCAAAAAGAAAAAAATTTGCGTGTTCCTAGTAATTCCCTTGGACTTAATATAAAATAGTAAATGTATAGCTGTTTGACAACGGTTTTATACCACCTTATTTCACAAAGAATGAGTTTTTGAAGCGTCTGGATACACATAACACTTCCTTAATTGATTTAACATGTTGTCAATAGTTTACGCCTGCAAGGATTATCGCGTTTGTGATGATTTCTATACTAATAGAATCAGGAACAATGAATAGTCAAACCTAAACACGCGCACTCCTCGCGCACTACTCCAAGAGAATGCAACGTCACTATTTTGAAATCTAGGAGTGCGCGAGGGAGTGCGCCAAGAATCTCCCATAATAAACCCCTAGTTGCCTTGATGATTTTAAACGTCACTGTTTTGCTCGTTCAATCTCCGAACAAAATTCCTTTCGTCTCATTTTTAATGTTGGTTTTGCGCTTTTTCTTACTGAGCAATCAACAATCGATCTCTTAAACTATTATCACACAGTAGCAAGGTTCCTTTGCTTGCAAGGGCGCTGCCTGTTGGCGAAAAGTAGTACTGTTGAGGATCCTGTCAACGAAAGATGAGCCTTCCGCGATGTGAGCAAT
>NW_019671942.1:82890-133540 GCF_002708625.1 Rhizopus microsporus ATCC 52813 | reverse complement strand
CTCTTGGAGTGCTGGCACTCAAAGTACGCTACGTGTATTTGCACTTCCTTTTGTTGTTTACAAGGCTTTGGCATCTTTCTTGATTAAAGTTCTGCTGTAAATTACTTGGCTATTGGCACAAGCATCTTTTTTTTTTTATTGATTCAAGCTACGTCCTTGCCCTTTCGTACGATAACTACAAACACAAATCAACTAGCCGATTCCTAACATACGGATAAGCTATAAGCATCAATAGTATTACTTGTTTTTATCTGCATGGTATTCTTACGCACAGGCTTTACACTAGTGTTTATTTTTATTCAATTCTTATATTCTGAACCTATTGTATTTTGCTTCTTTTGATAATTATATTATACGAATCCTTACATTTGACATATATACACTTTGATAACCTTGATGACTTATATACTTGAAAATTTAAAATGTCTTCTTTAGCTTAGATATAAAATCCTCAATTTGAACTCGATAAAATTATATTTCGTCTTTAGTCTTACTCTTATATACTTTACGTAACTAATAGAGCTCAAAATTACACCTATTTTGGGATCAAAAACTTCGAACAAGAAATTTTACTCTTTATACAAGATTATTATTATTTTTTTAGGAAGGAAGGTCTTACACGCTCCCTGGCTGCCTTCTTCTCTTTCCTCGTCTTCTTTTCTTCTCGTCTATTCGCGGCTGTGCTAAGCACATTCTATAAAGTATGTTAACGTATTGTTGTTGGAGCTAGTTTGCTTATAATCATACCTTCACGAACATCAAGGATTCCACAATTGATGGTAGAAGAACCATTTCGTGTACTTCTTCAACCAAAGAAAACCGCTTCACCAGCAACGACATATATACACTATCGACAACTAGCGTCATTTAGTACAGGAAGCACTTAAACCCTATTAAATTATCAATGTTGTTAATTGCTATTTTTTCGCATTTACGATTAAAATATACTCTCCACCAGCAAGCCAAGAGATGTGGGATCCCTCAACTCCAAAAGAAACTGCTTGTCCATTGATGTCTTGAGCTATTTCAAGAGCTTTATCATGTCGTCTTCTTTTGGTAGCTACTTTTTATATTTGGTCTTTTGACCTCGACAAGAAAGAGGTAGATGTCCTTCTTTTTATTGAAAGCAAGCATGAAATCCGGCTTCTTCCAGTTGCTATTGATCCCATCAACCCTATTTATGGCAATAACAAGGTCACCAGTATAAAAATAAACAAAGATATAGGGTGTATGTTTTTACAGAATAAACTAATTCCTCAAGGAGAATCCTTTTGATGGCTGACATTAAATATTTATTTATGAAACTCATTTCCGAGCGTTGGTTTATTTTAGCTTTGTCATGATGGCTTGATCGGCTATGTCCTTAATCATCAATTACAATGCATTTTCATCCTTGAAATTGATGTATTGGACATAATCGCGCTAATTATTGCCAATATTAGCAGGTTGTATTTCTTGCATTTACTTCAACGTACATCTGCAATTGCTTTGCAATATAAAACTGCATCACTTATATTTTTGCGTGTATAATTGTAAAACAGTAAATAGTCAATTGGCTTCATTTGCTTTTAAATAGAAAGAGTGCGACTGGTAAATTTTATCCGTTACGAATTGGATTCTTTATTAAGAGCTGTATATTAGTAAATTAAGAGTATTTACAACAATAATAGCTACATAGCATTGATAAATAATCACATCGACCACATTTATCATACTGGCGATATTAGTATTCCCTATAAAACTCTCACACAAACTTACTCTCAGCAGATGCGATAGAGGAATGTAAAGTAGAATGCATGCTCTACTGTAAGATTATATTCGAGTTATTATAATGATTATCTCACCAAACATGTCAATGCACCCATCACCGATTTGGAATTCAACTTATTATATCGTTGATGGATGCCAAATTAAGGCCAAGGCTGACGAGAAGTTTGGTAATGCGTCCACAACTAGACAGAGCATAAACAAAGCCCTAATAACAACCGACAAACGTGCCTACAGAATTATGGGCCACAGAATTGGTGTGATCTACAAGTATGAAAATTATGAGTTTGGTTGCGTAGAAATTGAGAAGGAGTCGGTAACCAAAACTGAAAACAAGTATATGGACGATGGCATAAATTGCCAAAGGGCCACTTGCTAATGAACTAGCAACATACGGTTTGGTAGATATATATAGCCACACCAGAGATATCCGCACAGAAATAACAGCTTTTACAACTAGGAATGTATGTTGAGCTAGTTTAACAATACTGAAATTGAATGCCACAAGACTTTGCTCAAAGTTTTCCATAGACTCCCTGAAACAAAAAGACAGTTAGTGGTCCGTTGATTAGACTCTCACGTCGTGGACGATAGTGTGGGACTCTTTACACTCATATGAAAGACAATCCTACATTCTCAACTTCGATTACTAATGTTTCAAATCGATAGAATTCTGATATTTCTCATTCAAACATAACGCCAAGACTGCAAAGCCATGCTACTGTACGTCAATATGCTACGTAAGCTCTTACCATGTAAGGAAATATGCCGCTTTGATCGAAGTCAAAGAATAATCGCTTTATGTGAAAATAGTCTTCATATATACAAAAAATGTTTTGAAGGGACAATAGTGGCTTTATCGCTACTTCAGCTAATAAATAATGAAATTTCATCCTTTGACCACAGCCCAAAGATATAAATAGAGCAAGCCACGATGGAAACAAGTCGTTCTGTGTAAAATATGGCTTGATTGTGTAACCATGGCAATGAACAAGAATAACCCATTCATAATCTCTTTTGAAAGTAATCCAGCATGTATCTCATGCCAAATTTATAAGAGACAGCCTATCTTTAAAGGAAATGAAGCGAGTGCATATGGCATTGCTCATTGTATCAACACAGCTGTTTACATCTTTTTCGTCAGCCCTAAAAAAGTTAGAGCAGGTGTAACGACGTCTTTACCAGGGGAATAGCAGAATTACTTTAGAAAGCTAAAGTCTTTATCTCCTTTTTTTTCTTCTTAATCAAATGTGATGATTATTTACATGCATTGCTTTATATTTAAATCTAAGACAAGAGTATAGGGTTATATCATAATTACACTTGGCTCTTTGTGGATAGAACTGACAACATATAACTAAGATACAGCAATAAAAGCATTTTTTATTTCTTCTTGAAAAGAAACAAACAAGATGGATACTTTATGTGTATTCTACATGAAAGAATATGAAAAGATATCGGTTTCTGAGCAAGTTTAGTGTGACGCCACACATTGAAAAGTTCACAGGATAGTGCCCGTAACATTAGCCCACTCCGCATACAATCAATAATACAGCAACACAGATAAATAGTTCCATTACGATACTAAAAAATAACGGCCGAAAACACCCAGTTTTGAGATCATGAGTAAAGTTGAGATGTATGATATCCGATCATTTCAAAATTCACTTTACGCTTTCCAAGACTTGTTTGAATGGTATTCAAGATAGGCTACATTTACCAAGAACTACGAACAGCGGAAATTTCGGTAGATTATATCCGCCGTCATAAATGACTAAAGGTAATGGATCTTATGGCAGTAACAGGAGAAGATCATGAAGCAGCTCGGCTTTGAGCAGAATAGCGTAGCTTAGGTAATGTGAGAGTACAATCCATACTAAATATTCTTTAAAATCTTGTACAATGATTTCTAAGAAAAAAGAACAAAGTCATCACCGGGTTCCTGAGTTTACCGGAGTTGGCTATAAATAACTTTTTTTTCCTATAAATTTCTGGGCTTTCTTTTCTTCTTCTTTTACTTCTTGTCTCGATGCTTATTAAAATACTGCTATGTTTAGTATTACTGTTCTCAACTATAGAATGTAGGTTTATATGATCTGTATATAGGAATATATTCATAATCCATTGCATATGTGTACATAGGTTATAGCATAGACAACAAAAGACTATTGCGAATTGAGCCAATATCAACTGCTAAAGTAGATATAGCGCCTCGCTCAGAGAATTTTTTTGTAAAAAGAGATATATCACCCAACAACCATTATGTACCACGTGCTCATGCTATAGAATATGATGATACTCTTCGATTAACCATAGACGCTTTCAATCAAACCATCTATTTACACTTGACACCCAATCATGAATTGTTCCACCCTGATGCTGTGTTCCACCAGAACGGACAGTCGAATCCTCTTCGTCCGTCGGATTTCCGTGTATATAAAGGCTATGCCATTGAACATCTTTATTCTGAACATTGGTGGATTTCTAATCCGAAAGATTTTGATGCATTAGAAAATCAGCCCGGAATCATCGGCTGGGCTAGGATAATCATCCGCAATGATATCAAGTAAAAACTAATAATCTTGATTCAATCATTTGCATATTTAACATGTGTTGTCTTTAGGCACAACCTAGACCATCCTCTGTTTGAAGGAACCTTTACCGTTCATGGCAATATCCATCATATCAAGTTAAAGGACACCTATCGCCGTACAAAGCGATCAGACGATGCAGATGTGAAAGAGATACCAAACACACACATGGTAATTTACCGCGATTCAGACATGGTCATCAAGAACCAGCCCATCAGCCAAAGTACAAATGGATGTGGGTTTGACAATTTGGTCCATACCGATAGACTAGGTCAAAAGATCGATTTTAACCCCTTAGAATTTAATGACCCTTACAGCGTTAGACACACTCGACCCTTTGTCAATACCCTTTCAAAGCGTGCTCCTGAGGGCTGCCCTGCTACTAAAAAGAGTAAGACCATATTTGGGAAAAAACACAGAAAGTAATAAACTTTTTGTCTAGTGCTTTATATGGGAGTGGCAGCCGATTGTACCTATACCAAATTCTACAAGTCAACCGATGGTGCTCGTATGCAAATCATTAATGATTGGAACTCTGTCAGTATGGCTTATACAAATGCATTCAATATTGGAATTGGTTTAATCAATATCACCATCATGGATTCTAATTGTCCTGCGACTGCTTCAAGTTTAGCTGCTTGGAACCAGGCTTGTTCAACGGCCTATTCGATTTCACAAAGGCTGAGTGATTTCAGTAGATGGAGAGGATCTATTGGCAATGACGGTGCTGGTCTATGGCATCTAATGACAACTTGCGCGTAAGAAAGAATAATATTTTAAAAATGGCTATAGTCTAATAACACACATGTATATAGAACTGGTCCAGAAGTTGGTATCGCATGGATGTCTCAAGTATGCAATACAAAAGCTGTATCATCAACTGATGGTTATACATCTGGTACAGGTGTTTCTTCTGTTAGTAAGTTGGCTTCTTATTGTATTATTTAGTCTCATTGTTTTACTAATTCTGAATATAGTTACGGATGAATGGAAAGTTGTTGCTCATGAGATTGGACATGGCTTTGGTATAAATAAAAAGGTTCCTGTTAATGACCTGTCACTAACTTATTACCCTAGGTGCTATCCATGATTGTAATGCACAATCCTGCCCATGCGCAGGAGGCGCTAGTTGTAATTGCTGTCCCTATAGTTCAACTCAATGTGACGCTGGCGGCAGATACTTTATGAATCCTACAAGCAATGCATCTTCCTCTGAATTTAGTCCTTGTAGTATATCAACTATTTGCAAAAACGTGCCTACTTTCCAAAGCTGTTTATTAGGTTTGATCTTTTAGCGTGGGTATACACTCTTACTAACAAAAATTTAGATCCTGGCTCTAAGAATGTCACGACATTGAAGATGTGTGGTAATGGCATCAAAGAAGACGGAGAAGACTGTGATACAGGTGGTCAACCTAGTAATTGTTGTGATCCTGCAACATGTAAATTTAAGCCTAATGCAGTATGCGAGTAAGTACCCCCAACACCCTGTTTATCGATGGATACTTATATATATTCTGTCTAGTGATTTCAACGACCTTTGCTGTAATAATTGCCAGTTTAGACCAGCAAACTATACTTGTCGACCCGCTTCAACAGAATGTGATATAGCAGAAGTATGCTCTGGTACCTCTGGCAACTGCCCACCAGATTCTTACAAGAATGATTTAACAAACTGTGGAAATGGCATGCAATGCGCTTCAGGTCAATGTACCTCTCGAGATGCACAATGTCTTGCTCGTGGAACAACCAGTAATATCAAGAAAGCATGTGGAAGTTATGATGGATGTCAAGTCACCTGTCAACATCCCACGTCATCTATGATGTGTATTGAATTCCCAGGATACTTTTTAGACGGTACGCCATGTGGCATTGGTGGCATCTGTAAATCTGGTAAATGTAATCTGGATAACTTTGGTAAGTCATTTGAATATAACACATATCCCATTTATTCAATGACCCTTTATAGGAAATAACGTGAAAAGTTGGATCGATAATCACAAACAAATCGTTATTCCTGTTGCCATCGTCGCTGGTATTTTGCTCTTGTCCTGTTTATTTTGTTGCTGCTGTAATCCACGAGGCAATGGATATAATAACCTTGGAAGCTCGTATGTCATTACTCAAGCTCAACCTCAATATGCTACTCAGCCGCCCTATTATCCTCCTCCTCCACCACCCATGGGTAATCAACCACCTTACTATACACCTCCTCAGTCTGGATGGGTCGATCCTGCGCTCTATAATGGACAGGGTAACAATGTACAGCCACCTCTTCCGGCCTATTCACAGCATGATCCACGACAGCATGATTCTTATGAGCTAAATAACGCTAGCAACTGGCAAAACCGTACAAACAGTCCTGCTCCACAGCCTCAGCAGATACCTACTCCCACACCACCACCACTTCCTCCTCAACATAACACGAATAATAGGCCATATAATGAAGGCGTTATATAGTCATGATCAACTCGCATTCATTTCTTTTTGTTATTTATATTGTAAAATAAAGAATCAAATACATATCTTGATGGACAGTTCTTCCAAGCGCGTGTTGGCCCTTTTCCTCTTTTTCTTTATAAAGAATTATTGTTTACATCAAATGAGATACATGTTGTCAGATAAGACTAGAAACAAAATATGCCCAAATATATAAATATCTTTATGTAAATAAAAAAAGTTACAAGATGTGTGAGTGATCCAAAATCATTAAACTTTAGAATCATTCAATGGTTAGCTGCTAGTCACCAATATCTCTGAAATAGCCTCCAGTGCCTTTTATAAAAGAAAAGTAAGATATACATGTGAATTATGTATAGTAAATTTACCATTTTGATATGCGCTTTAATTTTATCTGCCTCTTGTGTATGTTTATCAGCTAATCTATAAACACTGCTTAATATGTTGAACCCTTTTTAACCTATCTTGTTACTTTTGTAATTGATGTTCCTTCTTCTTGATAAACGTCTTTGCTTCATCCAAAGTAAACTGAACATGAAACCCGAATCCAGCATGAACATAGATATAAGTTGTATCCGGTCTATCATCAATGAATACTTGTTCATATAATAATAAAGTCGTCTTACATATGAGCTTGTGCATAAAATTGCGATCCAAGATCTACCATTGTTTTCAGCTCTTTTAGTTTATTCTCTTGTATTAATTCTATTTGTGAATACAGTTTTTGACTTTTGCATAGTTAGAGTCTAATACGTTCCTTCTACGGCAAGCTTACTATTCTGATATTGTATTGAATATGTGGTCTCTTTCATCAAGTTCTTTTTTTAGAGAAGGCCTCAATGTTATGTTTATAAAGTTGTCATATTTCTTGATCAATTCATTCAAATTTTGTTTTTCTTTATTTGACATGGTGTAAATGCATAACAAGGAAAAAGAAAAAAAAAAACTTGATCGTTGTGACTTTACCAAAGACGAACTGTATTGAAACTCAGTAAATGGATCAACTATATATTCCCCCTTTTTTTAGTACCCTTTTTTATTCTTGTTTTCGTTTACATCCTTTCTCTTTTTCTCTTTCTTTCTTTCTTTCTTTCTTTTTTTTCCCTCATGACAGCAACAGAAATGAATGATAACAATCATTTTATAAGCAAAGAGCTCAATAATGAATCATCCATCACGATAGGCGCTTCTTCCATTGAAGACAAATGCTACTCAGACGCCGAAAGTAGTTCCCTAGATACCATTGCCACGCATCAAGAAAACGATACCATGGAAACAAAGACGACGAGACGTAATCGATCAGCAACGATAACAGAGAATAATCATTATATACCACATAAGGAGGAAGAAAAGAAGAAGGAGCAGGAGACGATCAAAGAGGAGCCAGTGACGGCAGAGACGATAGGAGATAATAATACCAAAGAGCTCGTTGACGGGTTACATCAAATGATGGAGCATGGTCACCAAGATGAATATTCGGACTCAGAGAACAGTATAGAAGGCACAAAACATCATACAAGATATGAGAGTCATCGATCGACGATGTCATCCATTCATTCTTACATGTCAAGCGCTTCCAACTATGATCTGTTATTGGCAAGATTAGATAACAATAACAACAGTTCTACACATATCAGCAGCAATGATAGTCTAGAAGAGCTAAGAAATTCTGTAGAGAAAGATGGTCCAAGTGCAGAGGATATTGACTGGGGTAAGTGGTACAAGTCTAATAACGTTTGTGTATTGTGCATTAATATACGCAAACTCTAGAATTTTGGTCCAAGGTAATTTCGGACTTTAATAGCGTAAGTAAGTCAGAAGCAAAGGTACTATCGTACCAGATCCAGAAAGGCATTCCCCCATCATTACGAGGAATGGTATGGCAGCTGTTTTCAAAGAGCAAAAATGTCAAATTAGAAGATCAATATATGCAGCTGCTGAAAGAAGAGTCAGTGTATGAAAAAGCCATCACCCGTGACTTACCTAAACTGTCGATGCTAAAAGAAGAACATCAAAAAGAGGCTATATTTAATATCATGAAAGCTTATTCTTTATATGATAAAGACGTTGGATATAGTCAACACTTGGTTTATATCACAGCTCCTCTGTTACTTAATGTATGTGTTTCAAAAATGATGGTATGAATTCATACTCATGTGTTCTTTATAGATGCCAGAAGAAGAAGCCTTTTGTGTGCTAGTGCAGCTCATGAATAAATATGGACTTAGGGGCCACTTTTTACCTCAGTCAGATTTATTATCCAAACGACTTTATCAGTTGAGTGGATTAATAAGTGATCATTTACCTCATCTACAGCGACATTTTGAAGCGCACGGGATCAAATCAAATATATATGCTTATCAATGGTTTAGTACACTATTTGCTTACAGGTTTCCAATTGACACTGTGTATCGAATCTATGACATGATATTTGCTGAAGGAATGGAGACTTTGTTCCGTTTTTCTTTAGCCTTATTGGAAAAGAATCAATCCATCTTACTAAGTCTTGAATACGATGACCTGGTTGGCTTCTTAAAGAATAATCTACTTCAAGTATACCAGGTATATATAAACATACGCATCGTTTTATGCATATTAACCCTTGCCTATTAGAATGACGCTGACCAACTGTTACATGATGCCTGTCAAATCCAAATTACAACCAAACGACTCGATCGCTTAGCCAAGGACTTTCAAATCGAATCATCCAAGGCCAATAATGAAGCAGAGATTATAGAATCATTGAAGCGACAAAACAAACAATTGCAAGAATCTATTCGACAGATGGACCATGATTACACCGAGCTCAATAAAGATCATACTACATTAGCTGCGGAACTGATTTCAGCCAAGATGGATATCGCTCGTATCCATGATGAAAACGAGCACCTTCGTCAACAGACACACGACTTGAAAAAGAAGCTCGAGACTCTTCCCGGAGAAGTAGAGGCAAGGATAAAGGAAGAAATGGAAATCTTGTACACAAAGAATGCTGCTCTCGTCGAGCGAAATTCTGCACTGGAGGATCAGCTGGCGTATATGGAAAATATGATTATTGAAATCAAGGTCAAATATGCTGAAAGTGAAAATGAAAGAGAAGGGTTGCGCCAAAGACTAACTGACCTTAAATGTCTAATGGAAAAATAATCATAATAAAGCTTCTTTTTTTTTTCTTTAATTTGATTTATGAATGGATGACATCAATACACTTTTGGAGCAGACGGGCCTTTCTTCTATTCAAAGCTCTGGACTTGCTATAATATCTATATTTGGAGTATCGGATAATACAACACAAGCAAGTCCTGCCATCTTGGCTAATCGAATCGTTGGAAGTGCTATCTTTAGTCATCGAAAGGAACCTATAAAGGAAGGAACCATTGAAGTAAAAAAAAAAGGACGTCTTTTAAGATTACCTTTGCTCATTATATTCATTTGTAGCTTGTAAAAGGAGGACTCCAGTTATATGTTGACTTGAAAGCAAACACGGTCTATTTGTTTTTAGATTCTACTATAGACACAAGCATACTTGGAAGCCAACGTGAGGTTATTAGAAGCGTGCTTAATAATACATGGCATGATATACTTAGCAGTTAAATATAGCGTACAGCTATGGATTATCAGTCTATCAATATGAGGAGTTTATTGTTCATGATGACCGTGTCTCACTTGGTGAT
Source organism: Rhizopus microsporus ATCC 52813 (assembly GCF_002708625.1). Lineage (NCBI taxonomy): Eukaryota > Fungi > Mucoromycota > Mucoromycetes > Mucorales > Rhizopodaceae > Rhizopus > Rhizopus microsporus. The sequence goes on along the minus strand of NW_019671942.1, from coordinate 123,048 downwards.
TGTAAGTCTTTTATGAAAGCAATAGACCACAACTGACATTACAGGATAGCCTATATTACCGCCCTCTTTACTACCAACAGACTTTCTATCTACACTTGTCACCTTATCACAGACAAAACTAAACATGTACACTCACTTGGCTCAATTTCAATCGTGTTGTTGGAAATACTGGGATATTTCAGTACCTTATGCACTATTCGAAAAAAAGGAATTTGATCGTATCAGTCCAAGTTTTTTAGGATGGTGGGGGCCTGCCAAAGGTGTCCCGATGCTGGTATTTGTTGCTTCTGATGTAAGTGATATAGGCGCGCACATAGATTTTGTATTGAAGTTGCTCTTGTAGGTATTACTACCAGAAACCACTCCAGCAACCATCAAAAAGATGCAAGAAGCCTTACAACAAAGGATCAAGAATATATTTCGAGCGACTCATCTTATACCTTCCAGGCAAGAGCCAGGTAACTCATCTCATGCTCCTGTAGATGTCAAGTCACTCTTCCTTTTACCTTCCACTTCACAACCCATTATCCATATTATACCTTCAATGCCCAAACCTTCAGTTGAGACAGAGTATACACTTGATGAGCCACTGCCGATATCCAGTTACTTGGAACAGCTCTCTATAAGCGAACCGGGAAATCTGAATGATGAGTATGGAGACAAACTTTTACGAAACTTTGTTACCATTTGGACAAAGACAGCCGTGAACAGACATCCACTTCACAGAAAGATGAATGATGCCAAATATGTACCCTTACCAACACCGATTCAGTTTGCGTCCTCTGTAGTGCCTTTACTTCACTTTTTATTTAATCAGCCAATGCGAGAAAACAATGAAAATTTTAGAGACATCATTATTTCTCACTATTCAAGCACGAAGGGCATGATTCAACAAATTGAAGTTATTTTGAGAAAGAAGATTAAGGACAACATCGAAATCGAACGCGTGTTTTCTAAAAATTATTGTTACAACGTCATGCAACATTGTCAAGAAGCGTACCTGCAAGACTCTCCGCCTTTTTATCCTGAAAAATATCATGTGTGGAAGGTAAGAGCTCTCTCTCTATATACATGTGTTCTTTTTGAACTTTTGTTTTTGTAGCGTGATCATGCACTTCGGTTATATGCGTCCTTAGCGCGTGGCCCTTGTAAAGAAGAGTATGCCAGTCGACTTGAGCGCGAGTGTGATTTGGTTTGGAAAGAGAATCGTCAAAGTTGTGAGCATCTTAGCTTAACAGGAAGATCTTGCCGCTTAAAAGTAAGAACTTCCACCAAAAAGAAGAAAAAAAAGAGATTAAATACGATTTTATATAGACTGGACATGAATCTATCTCATCTCAGTCACAAAAGAGAGATGATCGAGCTATTCTGGCTGATTCAGGCAAGCACAGTAGTGGTGTTACGTTTTTTCACGCGTGCAACTGTGGAAGAACTCAAAAGTTACGAGATGATCCTTTTGATATTATGGTAATATCTGCTAAAAGACAAGCGTATGCGCTAACCTTTTAATTAGGACGCAAATGTTAAGTTTTATCAACGGTTTACTTGCTGTTTAGGAAAAGACCGAGCAGCGTTAGATATGAAGGCATCTGTTTTTGGAGATAATCAGCATCTTGAATTAAGATACGATGATGTACCTGCCGATGACTCTGCGTTACTCCTCCTTGGGCCTGCCACTGTATACAAAAATAATGTAGGATTGGATAATGTAGAAGGGTTTTTGAACAACACCAATTACCTTATCCCATGGTCCATTACAACAGTAAATGATTTGAAGCTTCATAAACAGGAACAAGTCGAGAAAAAGGCTAAAGAAACCATAACGGCAGTACTACAGCCTGTCCCAAATCAAGAAGAGTGGCCTGTTCTAGGAAAGGCACCTGCTGCAGCCTCAAAAACGACTAAAGTTATACCAGCACCCACCGCTGCTTCGCTTGAAGCATTTCCTGCACTAGGCACTAATCCTCCACCCACCTCTACGCCTGTTATTACACCTGAAATACCTGTAAAGCAACTATTTGAAGCCAAAGAAAATAGCAATAGTCGCGGCAGTAGTAGACGTAGACGATACAATAGAATGCGAGATAGACTGCAAGGATTGATCCGAGGCTATATAGGTGCGGAGTATGAATGTGCCCAGGGGCATCGTTTCTTGAGTTGTGGTGAAGGAAGGGTTTGTAAAATAGGACATGCTGGTCATCCAAAGGAGCATGGAAACTATTTTGTTCATCAGGATTTGAATGTCTTTATCCTCTGTCCCTGCTGTTACACGCCCAATGGCAATGGCAGTAGCGCTACAATCAGCAGTTCAAGTGAAGTTACGGCTCAGTTAATGCGATTATATGTTGTCACTCCAGATGAGGATATTACAATTTCTATAGAACCCAAGATAAAGGTAAGCGCCTTGTGTAGATAACAATAAGAGGGGGAAAGCTAAGCTTATATTGTAGATTAATATTCCTGGATCTGACAAGTCAATCCATGTGGATCTTGGTATCCGTGATCCTCTCTATCTCGGTCCTGGAGGCACCTATGTATTGCGCTTGCCATTTATTTATCGTGATGAAAACGGGTTACCGATCCCCATTGAAACGGATATTGAAAGACGAATGGCAAGTGCAGTACTACAAAAGGATTATATAAAGTTCCATTACAAGAAAGCATCAAAATGGGCATTAACAGGATAAGAAGAAGCAAGATATGGGTGAGATGTATGTGTCATATTACGGATGAACTCATCTCAAGCAAAAAACAGAGACCATGGTATTTTGGAGTCTTTTTGGGATACAAAGCAATCTTAAAATAAAGGGAGTCTTTTTAAGTGGATAATCGGAGTCATCGGAAACAAGTCACTGAGCCTTGGGGGTTTATATATTCTAAGAAATACTTCAACCAAGGAACCCTGTTTTTATACATCTTTTTTAAATCTTGGATCTTTCAATATGCTTTCCACTTCTATTTTCCGTAATGCTGCAGCTTTGTCAGTCAAGCGCACTGTTTCTGCAAGATTAGCTATTTCTGCCCCCATGACAGCTCGCCGTGCTTATGCTACGGAAAATGGACAAGGAAAAACAGAACAGACAGCTAACGAGGAATTAAAGAATGACCAAGTCCCTAAAGAAGAAGAGACCAAGGTACAAGGAGAGTTATCAGAAGAAGCTAAAAAGCTTTTGGCTGAAAAGGACAAAAAGATCTCTGAACTTCAGGTAGATAAAGAAAATGAAGCGTGGAAAAAAAAAAAAATACTAAACATGTATAGGATGCATACCTCCGTTGTCTTGCTGATCAAGAAAACCTTAGAGAACGTAGTCGCAGAGAAATCGAGACAACAAAAGAATTTGCTATTCAAAAATTTGCAAAGGACCTTTTAGACACTGTTGATATTTTAAATATGGCATTGAACGCTGTTCCCACTGAACTCCGTTCCAAGAGTACTTCCTTAGAATCTGAATTTGCAAAGGATAGCGAAAAGCTCATTGATCAATTAACTAATCTTTACACTGGTGTGTCTATGACTGAAGCTGAACTTATCAAAGCATTGAAGCGTCATGGTGTTGAACGAGTTAACCCTGAAGGTGAAGCCTTTGACCCTAATCAGCACCAAGCCTTATTCCAAGCTCCTGTTCCTGGTAAGGAAGCTGGTACGATCTTTTCTGTTCAAAAGATGGGCTATACCTTGAAGGGACGTATCATTCGTCCTGCTCAAGTTGGTGTTGTTGCTGATGCTCAATAAGACGTATGTGTGTGTGTGTGTGTATACTAAAAGTGAATTTTAAATGTACTTAATAAAGCCTTGTATTATATTCATAATTTACATAAAAATGGCTAATGTGAACGATCCTTCATTTCGAACCACAACTTGACTATGATACAGTTGTTAGCTGTAGGATTAAACACGTGTAATGGCTTTACCTTCCCTCATATTCCACGTTTATGGTTGGATGTTCTACCTTGTCGTCTGAATAATCGTCAAGATGGTTGGCTGCATTTGCAATGGCTGTAATGAATGCAGCTGATTCAGGGCTTGCTATCCCTCTTACTTTTTGCTTTTCATTAGTATTCGTCGTAAATGATAAATGTAATATATACCTCCTAAACAAAAGCCTTTTTCGTCAGCTACTAACACTCCTTTCACACCTTCTTTGCTGTATCTGTTTATTCTAAGTTACATAATGCTCTCTCTCTCTCTCTATTTTGTATGTCTTTACATTGAATCAAGTGTCGATACTAATTCAGAATCCATGAATACAAAAAGTAACTGCTTAAACTGTTTGTTGAGAATTGAATTGTGTACTTTATGAAATTGAAATTCAGACAATCTATGCGTAAATTGACAATGATAATTCTTTCCTAACTCTGAGCAGCATTAAAAGCAAGATTATTATGCCGTCAGACCAGCATCAAAAGAAGGCTAACATTACATGTTACGAACGCTTCTTCTTCTAGGTACTGCATGTGACATCACTATACAATTTTATGCTACCAAAGTATCTACCTAACCTAACGTTGCCCAGTTCATTCTCTCTGATACAAAATGTGAATTCATCATAAATTATACGTGAATAACCTTGGCTCTTTGTTGATCAACTGGCGACGCAAAACTAGAGTAAAAATGAAAAAAAATTCTTTTTTACCTCTTTTTTACCTCTTTTCTTCTTGAAAGGAACACAGACCAAGTTGGCAACTTTATAAAGTCGTGCTTAACTTGACGCTATACATTGAAAAGCTTTGCTGAGCGACATCATAGGCAGTGAATAGAGGTAGCGCTCGTAGTATTAATCTTACTTCTGGTGCATGTAGTGTTTCCCTTTCGGTCTTGAGCAAGGAAGCGAAAGACACCGTTTATCTGGGGTTCAATTCGATAGTTGATCTTTCCAACGAGAGCATTACTCCAGGCATACAGAAATCATTATTCCCAGGATTATCGGGGCAGCAGTTGAAAAATGTAATATATAAATCTCGCACAATGCCGCCGCTACCTGCTAAAGTTGAAGAGGACTTGAAGGAGGTTGAGCAGGTACGTTTGTTTTCTATTGATAACTTCAACCATCATTAAGTTGAGTATATTGGTAGATAGCGGTGTCAAATTTAAAAAATGCATATCAGCTATGCTTGAGGCTATAGACGAAGCATGCCTTCATCTCTGAAGAATCATTTTACGAAATCTATGTATATGTGTAAAGCTGACAAAACGTATAAGAATGATTCTATTTGACGTAACACTTTTAATAGAATTCGTCTACTACATAGAAAACATTCTATTTTGAAAGATGAGCGTACAAGGAACGCCACCAAGCAGGACTTTGTCAATGAAACCTGGACGCCAATCATGGCGAAGGTATTCAATGACAGCGATCTTATTTTGAAGTGGTAGGGCTATTTATTGAAAATGAAATTATATCCTGTTGCTAACGTATATGTAAAGGGGTGACTCTGTGTCACAAGCATCAATTGTAGCAAAAAAACGATCACTGCCAGAGGGAGACGCTTTCGGGGATAGAATGGATCTCGGAATTATGACGAGTATCAGCGGCAGTATGCACGATGTGTTAGCTGGTGAATTTGCCAACAGTAAACTTGGCCCTTGGAAATTCACTGCTGACCATCTGAAGGCTCTACGAGAATCGAAAATTATTTTAGATCATGTAGTCAATCAAGAATTCACCACAGCACACGATGCACGAAGATTGATAGTGTCAAGCTTTCAAGACAACACCTTAGAGGATGAGGTCAAAATTACAAAACTTTATGCTCCCGGCTTGTTTATCATACAGTATATAAGTGCGGCAACGGTATTATTGTCCATGTACTAATGTAAGATTAAGCGTTAGTGAACAGGTCCTAGCGCAGTGTCTTTAAGAAAGTGCTTATTTTTGTATGTACCTAAATGCTCTTTTTGAAGGCGCAATATTACGAATATAAGAAAATAGAAAAAAAAAAAAATAAGAGAGAGTAAAACGGGATCAAGGTAAAGCAGTGGCAATAAAACGTGTGCTCATACGTCGCATGTTCGGTCCTGTACAGATGGTAAGAAAACAGTCCTTTTCTTTATTATAGTATGTTAGTGTGTTATATGCTATGTGTTATAGTGTGTTTTTATTTAAGATAATCAGTAGTTGGGTGAGAAGAGGTGTTGATAAGTCCTAGTTATCCAATAGATTTACTTTATACAGTTTTCTTACAGAATTAAAGCAAACAATGGGATCTCCTCTCTATTTAATAGTTTAGTAAATCAGTTGGTAACAATAAATATCTCACCTTTTGAGCATCCTTTAGCTCATCTACTGTTATCACATCTTCAATCAAGTCTTGATTATGTAAAAGCAGAAATGCTCGAAATACTCCTGGAAGCAACCCGCACTCAAGCTTGGGTGTCTTCCACCGATACTTTTCTCCTTCAACACATCGTATAGCAATATTCGCTATACTTGTTTCTGTAACATGTTTATGCTTATTCCACAAGATAACATCAAATGGCTGATCATTAGTCGCATGCCAATCACATCTAGTTCTCTCTCTTGCATTGTTGTAAACGTCTCGTTTTGTAGTTTTATGCACGATGAATGGATCGTCAGGGTCTTTGGAGATAGGTTCAGTATCCAACACGACGTTCCAGGCTGGCTCTGTATTGGTTACTTCATCCAATGACATGTACGAAAACTCGGGTTCTGTTAGTTGCGTATATTCAATATGCATATTTGAGTCTGGGTCAACTAACAAGCGAATCTGAAGGGGACGAATAAGTTGGTACATGTTATGATTACATATAATTGGCTTACTCGATAACAAGAATCCTCAGTAGGTAATGTGCGTCCAAGTTCATTTGTAATGTCTTGTCTCGTTAATCTTGTTGAGAACAAGGTATGATCTAGCAAGTTGAATTCAAGCATGGCTGCCAGCAGTCTTTCTATATGCTCATCCAATAAAAAGAAGCCTAGCTTGTAGATTTAGAACACAAAACATGGCTAAACACTTGATTCATCAAGAAACATGCCAGCATCGGGTGTATATAAAATAGTTTCCAGTAAGTTAAAGTCTTTTTCCATTTTCAATAAAAAAAAAGCAGGAAATCTTTGTATACACTTTTTTATTTATAGACATGTGCAAGTAGCTACATCTACTTATGGATACGGGGGGACTTTACATCCAAGTGTATAGACGTAGCGATTACTTGTTTACTCCCACTTTCATTTATGCTACCCCCGTTTGGATAAGGCATTAGTCACACACTTCAGGGTTGCTTGTTGAAGAAGAAGGTAATAGAGCTTTACGGATGCTATAAAATGTACTAATAAACATGATGATCAGCCCAAATATCGTACATGCCCAGTGACAGATCTTTGAACTGTGAAAAAGCGGTCCATTAGATAGTTTCAAGAAACACAAAGGCGGGAGAACAAAGGCAAGGACAGTAGCGGAAAACGCTCCGGTGAGTTCTAAGACTATACCGAGATTACATGTAAGTAAGGATATGGCCACTGTTGTCAGTATAAGTACGCTTGTGATGAAAAAGTGTCGCATTTTATCAAACTTGGCTGATGGCCAAAAATATGTTTCTAAAACCTTTTAAACATACGTATGAGTCATCTTTCTAGTTGTAAATAAACAACCTTACCTCTCGGCATACAAAGGCTTCAAGAGGAATAGTAGTAAACATGTTTAAACCAAAAGATAATCTTGCTACATTAATGAGTATATTGTCTGAAGGAAAATTGTTTAGGATATTGCCTACAGAATACAGTTTTAGTTAAGAACTGATGAAAAATAAAAAAGGGGAGCAATTCATCGCACACATACCCACTGTTTTATCTGTAAAAGCCCAGTAACCAGACACAGCCAAGAGCAGGCATGTAAAAAAAGCAATACCCATACTCCAATGAGTTACCAAAGCAAATCGATTGAGCGATGGTTGTCTTAGTGACCCAAATATCAAGAAACTATTATGATGACAAACAAATGCTTATTGTGGACTTTAGTTAATACAATTGTATAATGTCTGTTATATCCTTACCAAAGCTCATGACAGCAATTGCCTGAAATGCTTCATTATTTATTATATTAAATCTTAATGCGCTAGATCCTCGGATGCTACTTGGCATTTGCGGCCCTTCAATTGCCACAGCAATGATGATAATGATAATTGCGACTAGAGCTAAAGCACTCGTCTTTGCTAGTTTTGAAATGTCCCTGTAAAGAGAGAGGGGGTATGATACAAATAAGGTAAAGAATGATATGCAGAGGTTGCGATCGGCAAGCATCCAGAGCAGAGGTACTTGATCAATCTTGGGGAATAATGATCGGATGACGTGAGGAATTGTGTCACCTACGTTGCTGTTGGTAACTGGAGCCTTAATTTCATGTTTCAATTTACCTATAATTACACAATACGCAGCCATTCCACCAAATGCAAAGGCAAATTGAAAAATGGAGATGGCTATTAAACCTGGTTTGCCAAATGTAAATTCCATAAGGTCCTGATAGGTGGAAGTTCCTGATAACTTTCCATTATGGATCAATAATCGCACTGTCCAGTCTTTGGAACAAAGAAGGGGAGGGAGGGCTTAGAATATGGAACTGAGTATATTATTTATGCTTACCAACTATGATTGTTAAAGCAATCAAGAGAAAAAGTCCTATCCAAAAGCCCTACAAAGAAAGATATAAGTTACATAAATAAATATGCAGAAAGGGGCATAACAATTTACTGCTTCTTTAAATGCAAATGGTAATCCAATAATACCAGCCCCTATAATGCTGTTGGCCATATTGAGCTAAACTGTATACATTAAGACACGTTCTAGTGTACATAGTATCCCAATGCACTTACAAAGCTAGTGAATATGCTACCTCCTTCAGAGGGTAATCTGTACTGCTTCTGTTCCAAGTCGTCATATTCATCTAAAGCTTCATCATTTTGCTCTAGTAACGGCCTGTGTTGCTGTGCCCTGTCTGCAATACTAAAACTTATGGAATCTTCGAAATCAAGTTCGGCATATTCTCTAACAGCACCTGCAAGATTAGCCTCTGGTGAAGGAGAGTGTTGTGTTGTCAGTGATTGGCTAATGTACTCGGAATCTATAGACAGGTGTTGACCATTTATAACGCTGGACATCTTGTAAGAAAAGACATATGAAATAGTGCAAAACAATTGATGATCAGTTAAGGAGCTAAGAACGGGGCTAAAAATATACTGTTTCTATAAACAGGATTTATCAGCCAATGGAAATTAATTTAAGGAATCCTGTTGTCTATCTGTGCCAAGGTCATAAGAAATGTTCACACAAGACTAAAATAAGTCTTAAAAGAAGAAGAATATTTATTTAACAAGTCTATTGTTTTTTATAATGCTTCATATCAGGTGCCAAGAGGAACATGTTGGTAAATGAAGCACGACCACCACGATACTTTAATACATAAAGAAGCTCTGGTAATAACCCTTCTTTACCATGTAATAGTTGCCAAATTAGAGGATGGACCCAATTTTCTTGTATGCTTGAAAGGCGTCTTGAAAGTTCTAATTTCCAAAAAAAAAGTGAGTGCCGTTTCTAAAAGATGTATAAACATACCTTCAAGCAATGACATTAAACTATCAGCAATAGTAGACTGCTCTGTATTTCCTAAAAGACCGATTTGAACATGTAGAGCAAGTATTGCTTTATATACAGCTAAAAATAAGTTGAGTGTTGAAGTTATACCGTATGGGCCATGTTGCATAAACTAAATTAACCAAAACATTTAATACACATCCGCAAGTCTTTTTTTTAAGACATTTACCGTTGTGGACATGGATCTAGCTGATTTTGCAAAAGCACCAAGTTGATCACAGAGTGCCTTTATCTTTTCAACATCAAGAGCCATATCGCTCGTCATGCAAAGGATATCTAGATCAACCTTGGCCAATTGTACATCGATTAATTCTTCCTTATAAATATTTGGATTCTCCTTTGCAAACAAGGCCTTTGTCTTTAAGAGCTCATTCTCCCAAATTGTTTCTAGAGGCATAAAGCATTAGATATCGTTCTTTCAGCCTTGCAAGTTTTACTTACTCAGACTTTCTTCATTTGCTAAAGCAGCGCTTAAGGCTGCTTTTAATAAATGACAGGAGCCAAAATTTTCTATTAGATATCTATTCACTAGCTCTAAAGCACGTTCATGGTGCACCGGGCTTTGTAAATGTAACGCGTCTGACACGATCTGAGCTGTATCCATACGAACATCCACATCGTCATCTTGCAAGAGTTGAGTGATAGAAATGAGTACAGAAACCTTTGCATCACGAGCAGCGTTCATGCTCCGTTCTTGTGAAAACAAGAAACTGGATGCATGCTTGATAGATTTTACAGTAGCCTCTCGTAAAGGTAGGGGCGTTTCCTTTTGACTGTAAAGCGAAATAAAGTTGCTCCAGACTGTAAGACAGTGCTGAGCCCATTCCTTGTCTCCCATATGATAAATCTACAACAAACTTTAGCATTCATCCCCTTTTTTTGTTTGTAAACATACCTGTTCAAGCAGAGAGCCTAGCAGAGGAAGCACAGATTCTTTAATAGACAAGGGTCTCTTTTCCGCAATATTGTCAACAAGTTTATGCCAGTATTGCTGAATGGTGAATTTAGAACTAGAAGCAGGATAAGGTGCGACGGGTTGCAGTGTCAACAAGAGCTTAGCTGCCTTAACATAACAATTTTGATAGTCTTCGCCTTCAAATGTTCTCTGTGCTAAAATATGGTGTAACCTTGTGCTATATAACATGACAAAGTCAGCAAGCAAAAAAAAAAAACAAAAAAAGAACAGTTGCTTACCTTAAACAAGAACCGTCCTTGCTTGTTTCGCGCTTTTTAAAGTGTATCAATAACTTTTCCAAGGCGAGCAGACGAACTTCATAATCACGATCTTCGATTAAATAAAGAACGTCGTCTATGTCATGATCTGGTCTATTTAATGCATTCAATAAAACAATGTTTGCTGCAGCTTGTCTTAATAAATAGGCTCCAATGCCATGTAGTTGGCTATTACTGATAATCCTCTGGCATATAGATACTGCGGCCAATTGCAATTCAGCAAAGCTTGAAGTCGAGGACTGCAATAGCTCTGTAAAGTTGTGTTAAAATAATAAATGACAAGGAAGGGTTGATCACTTGCCTTTAGTCAATTCTTTATCTTTGTCACCAAAAGACATCCATGTTGTATCAAAGAAAAATTCTGCAGTAATGGATAAAAGAAGAGCACCATTCATATGACAGAATCGCTCTTTTTCAAGTAACTCCAATGATTTCAAGATGACATTAGGAACCTGTTGAACAAATTGTGTAAAGACTTGTGGTTTGGCAGAACTAGAATAAAAGTGTCCATGCAAAATAAATTTAACTTGAAGAAGTCTTCCATGAATCTGATTCTGTGTCAGATTATCTCCAAGTTCCATCAGCTGTGTGATAACACCATTGACATCGTGAACTAATGGCACCAAGGCTCTAGCAGCCATTTCTCGCGTTTTATAGATGGCACTAGCAGCACAGGGCATGACGAGAGGAATAAATGGTGCCAGTACGTTGTCTTGTTCGTCTTCTTTTTCCAAAGATGGCTTCATGCGCGATAATAAAGTCAGCATGGGATAGAGACCAGGATGAACACTTGCAGCAGTAGGATTGTTCAAAAGATGTTCTACAGCGACCTTTAATTCTTTCAACAAATATGGGTGTAGGTCAGGGAATCTGACAAAAAATTCACGGCCTGTCAGTGTATTGACATGACTGTGTTCATCCTTAGTCTTCTTTGTGCCAAATGTTCTTTGTAAAAGGGTTGAGAATAACATGACTGAACAATTGCGAATAGCCCAGCTACAAAATTGGGATACAGTTAGCCTATTGCTTTAACACATTTGTTTTTTTTTAGATTACCTAAAGGATGAGAAACCACTAATTGCTAATGAGAAGCCTTTGGACACATATTCCAAAACATGATTTCCTAACTTGGAGTCCATAAAAATAGATCGCATGATGTTATATGCATGTACTTGAGGCAAGTCAATGCGCTGGTCAGCGTCCCTGGGAGGTTCTTGGCTTGCCAGCGCCATTAATTGCTTCATTGCACTAGCTAACAGCTCCCTTTTAATAGATTGTTCACTACTGAGCACGGCTAGAATACACAGAGGCAAGCCTGCGCTACGTCTAGTAATAGAGATATTACTTGATGTCAGGCCATCAAGATCATTTTGCAGCCAACGAGAAGGAAGCTGAGAGATACTTAGGTCCTTCACTGCTAATAATTTCATATTCAAAGATACATAGGCAGGGTACACCGAGGAAAATGCACCTCTATGACGAATGTTCGTCAAAAGGCTGTGGAATAGTTCGCCGGCATCAACCAAATCTTCGAGAGTAAATATGGTATTGGTTGCATCTTGGGAGGTAATAGGCACATTCGAAATCATGACTTGCAACAGAGAACTTGCTTCCTTTACAGCACGCCAACAGCAACTAAGGATGATCTGATGTTTTGGTCCAGAAGTAGTGTCCTCTAAGCTTTCATCCAGTAGTTGCTCATCCATATCGTCTGTTTCTTGGTAATTTAGAGGTAGATTTCCCTCAGGAGAAGGATCTGAAAGGACATCTAGTGCAGCATCACATGCTTCTTTAATCAAATACACAGCACGTTTATGCACCTTTTTCCAATCAACAAAATTTTTCTGAACCGCATCGCTCCTATAGTCAAGCTCAGAAAAGACGTACTGAAGAGCAAGTAAGGTACCATGCATTGGATGTTGTTGAGCAGCCAAAAGCAAGTTGCTTTTAGCAACTGCTACTTGTCTTTCGAGTAAATCGAGCAGTCTTTCTGTAAAGATAACTGCAGCACTCGTCTTTTCGTTGAATTTACTTTCATGTAATCTGTCTTGCTCGGGATTCAGGTCAAAGCCAAGATGAACCACATACTTTTTGAATATCAGTCTGAATACCATGGCTCCACTGTCGCTTTCGTTAGCACGCGTGCTTACGACATTGTTCAGGCCCCACCAAAGCAGATTTTGTACGTCATGTTTTGATTCTATCCCTGGCAAGGGGCTAGGGAACTGATTTAATATATCGAACGCTTGAACACGGTTAAAATCGTAAGGGTTCATAAAGACATTGATCAAAAGCTTTGATAGACGAGCTGTTGCAAGTGGTAACTGAAAGGGAAACTCAGGTTGTCGATCGGTAAAGCCTTCAATGGGTGGTAATTCGGTAACGCCAAACGTCTTGACCAGGATGCTTAGCATACGCAAGGCTGTTGCAACGCGCTGGTATGATGCACCAGGATACAGTGATTCAGAGATAAAATCACAAAGCCAGAATAAGAAGGATCGACCCTGTTCAATACGCGCCATAATGTCTGTTGTATCTGATGCTCCTTTCTTGGCATCCTTTGCCTCGGACAACTTATAAGCGCGATATTGAGAATAGAGGTTTCCGCGTAAGCGGACCAATAGTTTTGTAAGATGAGCGCACATCTGCTGACGGAACTCGGGGGCGGTGGAGTTCATGTTTAGAGGCAGAAACGTTTTAACCATATCTAATTCAATAAAAGTAACTTCGGCTGTGGCTTTTCGAGATTCGCATAAAAGTCCAAGGACATCAATACGAACTTGAGGGTCGCTATGATGCACAGCAAGCTTCAATACGTCGATAGGGATTCTGGTCTTTTCTAGAGTGGGTTCAGATGTATATGCATTTCCATCAATGATATCAAGAGCTCTTGCAGATTTTAAAACAGCAATAAACGCATTTAACCGAAACCTTGAATCAAGCGTATCCTCCTTCCACCTTGAATCATGCACATCTTGCAAAATATTCACCAGGAACCAAAATGACTGAGACGACACTTTAAAAAGAGGCTGTAACAAAAATCCACTTGTATTCTTTCGAACTAATTCAAAAGATGAAGTTAAGCTTTGAAGCAAGGGTAAAGCCCATAGAGCAATCCATTCATCCACCGCGTGTTTTGAGTTCGAGTCATATTTTATTTTCCCATTGTGACCATTAAATTTTTCATGGCCTGGTATGGTGTCTTGTATGCGTCGATATAAGAATGTCAGCAAGAAATACGTGATCTGTGGACAAAGGATGAGGCTGTCCATAGCTTGTAAACACTTTTCTATCAAGCGAGGCTCAACTTTAAGAAAGGCATCTGTTTCTACTTTTTCTACAAGCATATTCAAAAGTGCATATTTAACTTTTTTGTGCCAATCCATGTTGATCATGTTTTTCAAGAGATGATGTAAAAACTCGTTGTATATGTGATCTTGGTTGTAAAAGTTTGATTTGATTTGCATAAGTGATAATACAAGTTCAAAAATGGATCTAACCTAAGAGGGAGGTTAAATACTTCAGGTCATGTATTGACTTAGTTTTGCTACCTTGTGTTGAATAGAGTCAATTGGATCATCCCAGTGGTCCCAAACATAGTAAATCAGTCTATCCATATTTTTAGAGTGAATTGGTCCGGAAATTGAGTCGATAATATGCTTCTCTTTATTCTGCTCCATGATTTCCTTTGTTTGTTGAAGCCATGTTGCCATGGATTCAAATACAACAACCTTGCATGATGCATCTAAATTGGGAGTTTGACAAAACAAGTCAATGCTGAAGAAGAAGATTTCGTTCAGATTCTTGAAAGATTGTCTAAAAGATCGCGCATTAACACAAGCTTATGATACTATAGACTAGACTTACCCTTTAAGGGGATCAATAAAACGTAGATCTGGTGGACAGTCCAGTAAGATAACTTCTTTTCTTAAGCTGGAGGAAAGCCCTCTCAAGATGAATATGATTGGAGCATCACGGCCTTGCCAACACTGAGTCTCGACAAATCTTACAAACATATCTGAGATATCAAGTGTTGAGATAATCTTTTCTGTTTCTACTGTTTTTGTATTCGTAAAGAAGCAACCAAGTACCAAATCGCGCGTGGTTTCAGCGTTGTTTGCCAAGTTGAGAAACGCTCCAATAGCCATTCCTGCCACCTGATTACACTCTTTACTATAACTCGATGTATCAAGACAAACGTCTAGCAAGATTCGAACGACTCTACTTAATAACATCAGCTCAGGATCGTCCTTTAATCGCATTTCAGCCTTCTTAAAGAGCTCAGGTCCAACTTGCAACTGACGAGAAAATAGGACGAGAATTGTCTTTGATATGAATTCAATATCCCCTAAAAACTGATCTGCGCTCGTGTTTAGTGTCTTGGCGCTGTTTTTCATACTTCTTATCTGGTCTCGTGCATTCTGTAATCCATTTGTCATATATTCAAGTGTTTCATAAAAATAGTCTGCAATAACCTGTTGACCAAGCGGATACTTTAACATGGCATATATAGTCAATGCCTTTTGGGATAATGGCTTGTCCTCAAAACACGGCTCAGTCGTTTTGTCCATGATATATTTCGTGTAATATGACTTGAAGGAAGAGTCTTTCAAGTATTTGGCACATGATTCGATCATTGGAACAAACATACGTCTAGAAAGGTTCTCTTGAGCGGCGAAATATCCAAGAGATGCTATGGGGTCGACCAGATGTCTAACTTGATCAAGTTCAGTCTCTGAAGGCTGATTCAATAGCTTCTGTAGCAGCTTTGCTATATAAGATATAAGGTTTTTGTTTTTCTTTTATGTTATCTTGAACTACCAGATTCTTTAATACAGGCAACCTGTTTGTTCCAAGGCGCATCTCCAAGTGAAATGAGTCTTTGTAAGGGAATGACCGGGGCAATAGGTTTATTGTTAGGATGAGCTTCAAAGTACTTGTCAACCAGTGCTGCCCAGGAGTTGAATAACACCTTGGGCAGTCTGACAGGTCTTGTATCTTTATAGTCCATAAAGTGGATTAAAAAGGAAATTTAGGTAATTCTGAAGCTTACTTTTAACAAGTGGCTTATGTTTGTAGAAAGACTGCATAAAATTGGATAATTTATTATTTACAAGAGCAATTTATTCATTCTTTGTAGGAACATGAGCCATAATGGTTTCATAGACTTCCTTAGCGACTGAAGGATTACTTAACTTTAGAGCAAAATTCACAAGTTTAGTATCGCTTGTTCCGTCTTCTTTTGTCGTTTTTTCAAATCCTGCAAATCTAACAAACTTTTCTTGCATAATAAAGACCTTCATTCCTTCAAAGAGCAAAAGGTTCAATATGAGTCTGTAAACTGAGTCAGTGCGCATGACAAGACGTGCCTGTGGTGTTGATTTATTCTCTTCTTTCACGTTAATACGGAATGTACCAACTCCACGTTCTTTCCAGTTTCCAGAAGGACCATCAAGGATAAGCAATTTGGCTTTGGTTTGAAAGATTGTATGTTCATCTTCTTCACCAGTTTTGACTGTTTAAAATAAGAAGATTGTCTTACATCATGCAAGTGGACTTACCTTCCGCTTTTTGTGTGATTCCAGGTACTTTCACCTTGGGCTCTTTACCAAAACTATTATCTTCATCCTCCTCACCTTCTCCCTTGGGCTCTTTTTCAGTATCATCATTGTTACCATTGGTGTTTGATGCTGAAGATGGTGAAGCATTTTTTAAGCTACTGCTGGCATTCGCCGCCGCCGCTGCTGCTGCCATAAATGGAGATACAGTCGCCTTTGCAAATGATGCAAAAGGTGATGTTGTTGTAGTCGTAGTAGTAGTAGTTTTGGCGGCAGTGGCAGTAGTACTAGCCAAAGCTGATTGCACTTGCTCCTTTGAGTCGGAAGATTCCTTATTTCCATTGTTTGTTGTTGTTGTTGTTGTTGCTTTGAAACCACCAAATCCAAAGTTGCTGAATCCACCAAAAGCTGGCTTTATTGAAATGACTTTTTAGCTAATTGCTACCCTATCTGCTTTATACATGTTTACCTTTGTGGTTGTAGGTATAGTCTGATGTGTGGCTGCCCAGCCTTTGGTGCCAAAGCCAGAAGATGCGCCAAAAGCATACTTTGGCTTTTCAGCCGTTGTATTGTCTTTTTTTTGGTTGCTTTCAGAAGGCGATTCCTCTTCAGCAAATTCTCCCCAGTCATCATCGTCATTTTTACCACCAAATTGGGCAGCGGCCTTGTTTTCTGTGGCAGTCTTTACTTCTTCTTCTTTGGAAACATCCAAGTCTTCGTCTTCTTGGCTGTCATTTGTGTCTATACTACGATCGTCTGAAGGGTCATTGTCCGTAGTCGACATTTCTTTCATGTTTCGACGGATTGTACTAACTGAAGGAGTACCATTGTCTTCTTCATCGCGTTTACTATAAATTCAATGTTAGCCAAGTTGTCTTTTTTTCAAATATATATAAACAAACGTTTTCTTTGTAGCAGTGACAGATGGAACATTCTCTTGAACATCTTCCTTCTATATTCCAAGGTTAACTTTTTTCTCTTGCATTATTTTCTTGTTGTTGGTACCTCGTCAATAGTTTCTACAAAAGTAGGCTCAACTGACTGAGCTCTTCCTCTTTTTTTGTTCATTGCAGATTCTTCTACATGTCATTGTTAGTCAAAAGATCATGAGTTGAATCACACGCTTTACCTGTTTCAATCATTGACTCTGGTGGTGAAGACATGACTTTAACTTTTTACGGATCAAGACTAATTAAAAAAGAGAAAGAGAAAAATTTAAGTGATTTTCCATCAAATTATTCGTGGCATCTTCTCCGCCGATGGACCCAAAAAAGAAAAAAGAACTGTACACTACCCACTTATGAACAACTCTTGTTGGTCTATAACCAAAAAGAGAAGTCATCAAGAAAAAGAAGGGAGAGTGATCATTATCATTTATTGATATATTCATTGTAAATTGACTCTGGTATTTTTCCTTTCTCTTTTAAAGCTAGAATCAATTGATGCTTCGCACTCATCAGTGTCGAATCATTTGTATTCCAGGAGAACAGACTTGGTAAGAACGTGGCTATAAACCATTGTCGGCGAAATACAAAATTTTGAAGCACGGTTGTTGGAATGACACCGTTTTTCTTGACAAATGACTCTACTGCCAAAGTAACTTGGTCTTCCACTGCGTTTGACGCAGTAGATGAAGATGTCTGCAAAGGCTGGTTGAATACGGAAGGATATTTCTTTAGACTGTTATCAACGCCTAATTCCAGTAGTCGTTTTCGTATTAATCTTATAAATAGAGTATCATGTGTATGGTTAAGTAACGCTTTCCCGTGTATCTGGAGGACACTCGGTATCTCATAAGGTATCATGTCTTCAAGTGTCTTTAGTAAAACACCATGTCCTCTTTTTGTAAGCGTAGTTGTCTTTAGATTTGAAAATGTGTTCTATTGATATTATATATGAATGCAACTGCTTGATTTAAGCTGTAAAATTACCTCAAACCATGTACTGTAAGAGAGATCAGTATGTATAAAGTGTAATGTTATCTGAGCAAATGCTAACAGGACAGCTAAACTACCTGTACTATCACCCTTTTCAAGTATGTCAATTGTTCCCTTTGTGATCCAATCCATGATATCAAATATTCGCAGCATATCTCTGCCTTCTGCGACTAACTGTCTGCATCCGCTACTATAAATAAATAACAGAATGCCAATGTCAGGGACAATATCCTAAAAGAAATAGGATAAGTACATTTGAATAGACTTTGGACCCTACTTTACACTCTCTGCCTCAGAGGCTAATTGTAATACTTCTATGGTAAACTCAGTCATAGTCATCGTAGAATCTTGGTTGAACTCAAAGAACCAAGATGCCAAGTACTGAAAAATAAAGTCCTTTTCATGGTTACCATGGTTACTGTGACATAAAATATCCTTCTTTGCCCTTTCAATTGTCTCATAGAACACCATCTGTACAGTATCCTTTGTACTCATCAGCTCTCTTACAAGTAGCAATCGACCAATGCATGATTTTCGATTTGTATCAGGCCGTTGTAACACGTAATACAGTCTTTTTATCCTTTCTAATCTCACGGTATCACTAACACTCGTCAGTAACCCCCTTCTTTTTTTCTTTCTTTTAAAATAACTTACTTGTTCAAAAAATACTTGCTATCCTTCATAAAGAACTCATCCGATTGTTCATTGCTTAAAGACATGACATAGGCTAACCAGCATAAGTCTCACCCCTCTGTTTTCTTTTAGTAACTAACCTTTTCCAATATCTTCTCTATAAGCAAATAATTCATAAAGAGCAGCATTTAAAGTGTCAGAATCCATCATTTGAAGAATAAGATGTAGCCGTATTGCCAATGTATCTCGTAATAATACAGAAAGTATATAGTACAATTCAAAAAGTCTACCCAGGATCGATTTTTCGACATGTTCAGTAAGAAACTGAGCAAATAGTCTTGGTGAAAAACACATATTGTTGTAGAGTTGCTTGATTCTTTTGGCCAGCGAAGGAAGCATTTCTTTTTCTTTCTATTTTGTTCAGTTAGAAGTCAATCAAGTTATTTATAAAATACTATACGCCTAATGGTAGCATGTCAATCAAGCATTTGGCAACATGTAAAGTTTCATGCCGAGCATCACTCGTCATTTCGACCCGCTCTGGTTGCTTAATGAAATACTGTTCAGGCTGTTGTCGTGTTAATGTCCATTGAATTTTATCGTTGTCTGCTGTAGTGAGCTTTAGTTTTCGTGTACAAGGTATAATGGGCATACAAAAGAGGGGGAAAAAAGGGGATCAAAATACAGTCATATAAAGAGCGTTTGTTAGAAATGAAGTGTCAACAAGTGTGACGAATACTAAAATAGTCATGAATGCGGGGCAATAGACACTAGTTTATTTAGTCAAAGAAAAAAAAAAGGATGCGTTACTTTTTACTAAAACGAGCCATCATAGATTTATACAGATCAGCCAACCCTTCCGGTTGTGTATGGACCATTTCAGCGGCTACATGAGATTCTGAAACAGCCTTTTGTCCTCGAGGTACCATTTCCTTGTAATAGTCTTCAACAGCTTTGTCTAATGATTTGGTGCCAGCTACAACAGCTCCAATTTGTTCAGCCAACTGAGCCACGTCTATAATCGCATGATTGGCGCCTTCACCTCGAAACATTGACATTGGATGAGCAGCATCGCCTACAAGTACAACTCGGTGGCTAGCATTGACAAGTAAATCATAATCAGGCTTTCTCTCTCTAATTTTAACTCCAGTAATCGGCGTGTCGTCTGGCGTATCAAGTACAAACTGTTGATGAACAGGGGATCCAGGAAAGCAAGTTGCAGCCCATGACTTGACCATACTCATGATCTTGGCATTATTCGTACCATCTGGAAACTCAAACAGACCATTCCTATCCCATCGGCTGATAAACCAAGCAATCTCATAAGGCGTGGCAGGCTGGCTTCTATCAATCTTGTTCAGCGTATACACCATGTTAACAACACCGTCAACTGTTTGATCGGGTATGGTACCATTAATGGTTGCATGCTGTTTGGGGCTGATGAAAATCCTGTTCCATTCCTCTTCAGTAATCCAGCGACAAGCCCCATAGCAATTCAATGGAAGAAGATTCGTTAATTCATCAAATTTGCTTTTTAAGAGTTGATGAGCAATAGGAGACATGGACCCGTCTGCAGCTATCAATAGATCGCCCTCGGCACATGTACCATCTTCAAAAAATACTTTTACGCCATCATCATGCTCTTCATAACGAACCATCTTCTTGCTCCAATGTACATGTTCTTCAACGTCTTTCAAAAGCCATTTTCTAAAGCGAACACGCTTGACGCGATAGGCCTCTTTCAAATAGAACAACATTCCATCCTTGCCACTACGACCATCAATGAAGCGCACTTTGAGTCCGCTTTCGTTTGCTTCGTGATTGACGCAGTTTTCATGACCAAAGTTCTCAAATCGATGTGCAGGAATGCACTGATGCAAAGAGTCAAGACCAGTGTGGAGAGTGATAGACCATCCTTGGCCACGGCAATTAGAATCGCTATCTCGCTCAAAGACTTCAAATGCGATTTTCTTGTTCTTTAAGGCATTTGCTAATGTAAGGCCAGATATACCGCCGCCAATGATGATCACCTTGAAGGGGGTTGCTTGATTGTTTGAATACATTTGATGGAGATTAAAAGAGTGGAAAGAAGGAGGTATTTATAGTGTGTAAGATGCACATCCTTGTATATGTGCGCGGAGAAATGGAGTTAGTGAGCCTATACAATTAGATTATATATGGTAATAAATGGTGCAGTTCATTTCAATTGTGTTGCTCTAATGCGACAATACTTGATATTTGACCTAATGCGCAGCTATATTGTTACACAGCGAACACCGTTGGTAAATGCGCCTAAGCGGATCTTCGGATTTACGAGTTATTTAAGTTCAGCGGCAGTAACGGATCTGATAACATTATTGTCGTCTCGCTATTACATAAGCAACCTTGAGTTGCAAGAACTTTTTGTTGATATCTACCCCTGATGCAAGATTTTTTTGTCATTTGGCACAGGTTT
The DNA here is from genome assembly GCF_002708625.1 of Rhizopus microsporus ATCC 52813. Lineage (NCBI taxonomy): Eukaryota > Fungi > Mucoromycota > Mucoromycetes > Mucorales > Rhizopodaceae > Rhizopus > Rhizopus microsporus. Next base: position 101,627 of record NW_019671942.1, on the reverse strand, counting down.
TTCGCATAGTAATCAAGCTGTTTATCTAACTATGTAAATATAAAATGGCATTACTCTTTACAGGTATATTTCGAATCATACTTATATAGATCCCAGTACACTCTATTTCCCACCATTCGATGACTTAAACGTTTTCTGGATATGAACTGGATCGAAAGAGTCGTTGATACCTAACTTAGAGTCTTTTTTCAATGACGTTATCTATAAAGATCATCTCTTTTTGCTCAACATTATATGTAAAAAGAAATGATGTTTTTTTTTATTGAAATATTAAAAAGTGATACAAGATGTATGACATAAAATGGATGATGAGAGAGGTTGAATGAAAATATGGGATTAAATAATAAAGAAAGGAAAACAAATTACATATTCTCAAGAACATATGTATTTACATACATCAAGCGAGTTTAACCGCTGCACATAACACAGGCATCACGGTTGTCTAATGAGCACTGCAGCTGTGCTAATCTTTGTTGCTCTTCTGCTTCTTTGCTTGATTTGATTTTGTTACTTGCGCCGCTTGTCTCAGATAATGACATCTCTTTAAGTGCCAATTGGTCAACAGTAAACTAGTTTTTTTTTCAACTATTAGTGGGGGTTGCAATCGAAAACACATATTACTCACCTTGATTGCATCAACTGCAGGTCTAGATCTCAAATAGTACATGCCAGTCTTTAGTCCCTTCTTCCAGGCATAAAAGTGCATAGAAGTCAATTTGCCAAAGTTTGGTTCGGCAGTAAATAAATTCATAGATTGAGATTGATCAATAAAGGCTCCTCTATCAGCGGCCATGTCAATAATAGTTCTTTGTGAAATCTCCCACACGGTCTTGTATAGTTTTTTGAGATCATCAGGAATGCCAGGAATACGCTGGATACTACCGCCATGAGCGATCATCATGTTCTTGATGTTATCATTCCATAAATCGAGTTCAATGAGATCATTCAATAAATGCTGGTTGACTATTTGGAATTCACCGCTTTGAACACGACGCGTATAAATATTGCTAGTGTAAGGCTCGAAGCATTCGTTATTACCCAATATTTGACTAGTGCTAGCAGTAGGCATAGGAGCAACAAGAAGAGAGTTACGGACACCATATTTCCTGATATTGGCTCTCAAAGTATTCCAATCGAGATGTTCCGAGCCTTTGACATTCCATAAATCGTGTTGAAGAATACCTTGACTTACAGGCGAGCCTTCGTAAGTCTCATAGGGTCCCTGTTCTTTGGCAAGCTCACATGAAGCTTCTAGAGCAGCAAAATAGATTCTTTCGAAAATATCTCTGTTCAATTGAGCAGCTTCAGGAGAATCAAAGGGATAGCGCATCAAGATAAACGCATCAGCAAGCCCTTGAACGCCGAGACCGATGCTATGAATAGATGAATAAACGAACATCTGCTTAAAGTGATTATGCAGAAACTTACGGACGGTGTCGCATGTTGCTGTTACGTGCTTCTTCGACTGGATAATAGTTGACATCAATGACCTTGTTCAGATTGCGTGTCACTACTTTGGTGACTTGATGAAGCTTTTCAAAATCAAATGATTTTGTGTCTCTATTAACAAACTTGGGTAAAGCAAGAGAAGCCAAATTACAGACAGCAACTTCATCAGGAGAGGTGTATTCGATGATTTCTACAAAAGTTAACTTAGATATAAGCACAAACACATGTGATAAATCGAATACCTGTACACAAATTGGAAGAAGTTATAGTTCCAAGATTCTTTTGGTTTGATTTCTTGTTGCATGAATCTTACAACTTTGAATTAGCTATTTGAGATGTACATTTGAGGAGTGAGCTTACCTTTATAAAGCATATATGGCATTCCAGTCTCGGTTTGTGCTTCCAAAATGGCAAACCAAAGCTTCTGAGCGTCGACTGTTCTTCTAGCCTTTCCTTCGTTCTCGTATTTTATATAGAGAGAATCGAACTTTTCTCCATAGTTATCCCATAAGCCGGGTGCTTCATCAGGGCAAAACAATGACCATTTCTCGTTTTTCTCAACACCTATCATAGCAAGTTAATATCAAGTTATCCATAGCGATGTTGCCTATTTACGCTCCATGAAAAGATCAGGCACCCATAATCCCAAGAACAAGTCGCGCGCGCGCATTTCCTCAGCACCATTGTTCTTTCGCAAGTCCAAGAATTCGAATACATCGACATGCCAAGGTTCTATATAGACAGCAAAGTTACCGTTGCGTTTACCACCTCCTTGTGTCACAAAGCGAGCGGTGTCATTAAAGACTCGGAGCATTGGAATGATGCCATTGGAGGTACCGTTTGTTCCTGCGATATAAGAGCCAGAGCCACGAATCTTTTGAGCAGCAACGCCAACACCGCCAGCAGACTTGGAGATACGAGCACAAGTGGTGATAGTATCATAGATGCCTTCGATACTGTCCTCTTTCATTTGAACAAGGAAGCAACTAGATAATTGAGGTTTAGGTGTACCAGCGTTGAACAATGTAGGTGTAGCATGAGTAAAGTATTTAGATGACATAAGATCATAGGTTCTAAAGGCGCTTTCTAGGTCATTACCGTGAATGCCAATAGCAACACGCATAATCATATATTGAGGTCGTTCAACGATTTCGTTATTGATCTTTAGCAAGTAGCTACGCTCTAACGTTTTAAAGCCAAAGAAGTTAAAATCAAAATCTCTATCGTGAATGATGGCAGCGTCAATCTTATCGGCGTTAGCCATGACAACATCATAAAGCTCCTTGGAAACCAGAGGATTTGGTTGCTTTAGTTTGGGATGTTCATGATGGTACAACTTATGGATGACAGAACTAAACTTATCGTCGGTTTCCTTTTGAAGGTTTGATATAGCAATGCGAGCAGCAAGGATGGCAAAATCAGGATGATTCGTTGTCATGTACGCAGCCGTCTCGGCGGTGAGATTATCAAGTTCAACAGTAGTAATGCCTTGATAAACACCAGACACAACCTTTTGAGCAATTTTAGCAGGAACAACAAAATCTTCGTTCAGACCGTAGCAAAGCTTTGATATACGCGAGGTTATCTTATCAAACATGACATTTTCTTTTCTTCCATCTATGTTACAATTTATTAAAAAGGGTAACCTAGGATACAGATAATACACACCTCTTTTGATTACAAACATCTTGACTCACTGACTTTTTTCTTGAATAAAAAGATGAAATAGCTCAACCTTTTTTTGGTTTGAATGTAAAAAAAGAAAGAGAAGAATGAAAAATCTTTCAAGTCGCGATCTTTTTTATTCTTGATTTTTTTTTTTTTTCGTGTAAATGAAGAGTGAAGCCCGAACGCGACAACGCGCGCTCGCGCGATTTTGACGTCACATTAAAATGTGCCTGACATTTTTAATTAACGAAATAATATGATGAAGCTTATAGTACTAATATTCTAATGTACACGTTTTATACTAATATAAGTTATAGGCTTGTTACATGCTTTACATTAGAGGCATAACTCTCTTGGAGTGACTAATAGAATGCTTTAGGATATTCTGGGTTTGAAATTTAGATATTTGTGGACGGAGCTCACTCAGGTCCAATAAGACATTCTTGAACTGTTTCTTCTTTGTACATACAGTAAGGATATTATTAAATCAGCCTGTTGTTTTTATATGTAGTGTTTCTCTTATTTGATTTACTTCATTTTTACTTTTCATTTCTATGACGACGTCTCACCAACTGACGGTTTCATTTCCTCTTTCTAAAAAATAAAGAAATGGTCCCCATCAAAAAAATACGTAAAGCGGATTAATCTGAATGATTTGACTCCCCTTAGATGTACAACAGAAGCCGCATAACACCAGGCTATCGTTCTTTAATCCCGGATAGCTGATCAGTTAATCTCTAACTGGAAATTTCCAGATTGTAAAAGGAGTCTTGCAGCTAGAGATTAATTTATTGCCAAACTTAAATACACATCACACAACAGCGCACACTTGACAATACCAACACTATTTCTTCTACAAGTACCTCGTCCGCTACAACCCAGTTTGTCGAAACGTGTAATATTCCGACCATATAACCAATCGGCCATTATAACGCGGGAAATATGAAAGAGGGCTATTACAGCTAATCGCTTTGTGGTTATTGATATCATTTTAACAAAGGAACTTTGATAACCTTTTATAAACATATTCCGTAATATAATGGTTTTTTATTATACTAGGGCTTTTAACTTGTATTTACAAATTCTTCGTTTAGCTCACGGGATCCTTGTGCTGTTCCGATTGTTCGTGTCGTCAGTAAAGGGCTGATGTTTCTATATTTAAACTTGAAAAGATTCTCTGTGATGTGTTGACGTTGTTTATCACATATGCTAATAATTGAAATTAATGGACTGACAATGATAAGATTGAACTGAACTTACGAAGCTTTCTGGTGGCCAATCTTTATTTCTGTTGCCGTGAAGATAGTTCAGTCTCTTCTTTCTTTTAACCTCTGGAAGGAGAGTCCGAAGAGGATTGCTAGAGGAGTAAGAAGGGTCTATTTATGATAAATGGCTAGATTTTAGATAAATAGAAGCCTCTCTCTTTAAGCAAAGAGAAGAATAAAAAAACTATTTACTCCTCTATGATATTTAGTGGTTGTTATATATTCGTTAGATCCAAGTTAGGAAAAGGAGAAAAGAAAGAGACAAAGACGCCGAAGAGGTTCTTTATTAAACAAGACACATTGATAACAGTAATAATTTACAATCCGACATGTGACAACAAAAGAGAAGCGAGATAGTCAGCACGCTCAAAGCCGAAGCCCGCTCCCAAGTTGGTACTTCCTCCTTACGGTCGACTTCTATTTCACATTTATAACGAAAATCGGTGTTTCCTTCTTGGCATTGCTAAGCTCTTGTGCCTCATCTGGTCTGTATTGAATTGAATTTACCGTCGCAGAGTTGGATTGTCGATTTCCGCCATTTCAAGAACTCAAAACTCGTAGCTGTTAGCCTCTTTCTTCAAAAGACACAGGAATCTTAGTGTGATGACCCTCTTGGTGAACATAGTAGCCAATTTTCTCAGGCTCTAGATATATCATCGAGAGTGTATTATTCTTCTTGCCAATTGAATGCAAAATGCAAAGGTAACAACTGAGAATTTGGTATCCAAATTACGCCGAATGATACCATCAATCATCGAAATTGTACTGTGTATTTTCTTCAGAGTATCATCGATAGTATGTTTAATGTCTTCGCATGCTGCTCACTAGACATTTCCACTGTGAGTTGTAACTCCGTTATGGTATTTGTTGTTGACTTCTGCATGGTAGAATTAAACACGCTATTTGATGCTCGAATAAAGCATAGTATACCATTCCATGCTGGAATCAGCGCACGGTTTCTTGGTGAGTTGATTTGTATCCTCTACTACCCATTATCGGCAGTGTATTATTCAACTATCCTGCGGATAATATTCATGCTTGTTAAAATACAATACAGGTTTATGAAGTTCTAGAAAGTGATACAAGCAGGGTGGATACGTGAGGTTCTGAACACTTCTCCAAGGGAATATGTTTTCTAGCTTTATGAAGGGGTAGAGATTGGTTAGACCATGTTAGTGGAGCCGAACGCGAAAGAAGTGGTCAAGAATTGAGCTGACAACTTTTTCAAATTTATGCTTCATCGCACGTTGGTTCAGTCTCCAAATTTACCATCGTCAAATCAACCTACAATAAGTCAATCTTCACTCTCTAAACAAGTCGGTACAAGCCCATTTGAACTTAAAGCAACCCTTAAATTCGTAATTATATATTCGTGGCTTATTGTTGTATCTCTTTTGTATCGCAAATACCTTTCAATGGCATAGGTTACCATGCCTCGTACTAATATGTTTAGCTTGGTATGGAATTGTGAAATGGGTAGTTTGCCCTAATTTGTCCTAGTTTGGCATAATTTTTGTTTTTTATAACTTTTTTTCTTGCAGCATATATTGACATATTTTAACATAAATTGGCTAAGCAGATTGATTATGTTCCTTGAGGCTTCAGGACTTGAATATGTAGTTATTCCAGAGCAATATTCATTAGCAGCAGATATTGATAGACACAAGCAAAATTCTTCAGGGACTTTCCGACGTTGATAAGCATAAGGCAGGCATTCATTAGTATTTTCAGGTACTGATGATCATTTGTAGGCATTGGTAAGCATTTGATAAGCATAATTAGGTATTTGAGTATTTATTTGAGTATTTGAGCGTATTGATAAGCAGTAGCAAGCATTTTTTAAGCATGTGCTAGTATCAGAGATTTCTTAAGAATGAAAAAAAAAAAAAAGGAAAAAGGAAAAAAATGATGGTCTCTCTTTTATAGTTTTTTGTTTGTTATTTAGGCCGAAAATAAATGGCTAATCCTCCCTTTCCAGTAATGAACAATAAATAAATAACTCATTTTCTATCTTTTTCATATTAGAACATATTCGAAAATCTCCCCTTTTTTTGCATAATTTCACGGTTCCTTTTCTTTTGTAAAACCGCTTGTCTACATAAAGTTGACCTCGCACATGTATAATTTTTTATTATGATTGCTTCACTTTTCTTATTTGCAATACGCGGTTTTTCTATTTTTCTAGTTAATTTCTTTGAAAATAAGTACAAGAACAAAAGCTGAAAAGGGACGACATCCTTAAAAGTAAAACTGATAGTAAACAAAAAATAAAGCTTTTCTTCAAAACGCACTAATCTGTCAATTCTGTAGAACATACGTGATAGTTATCAAAAGAATCTAGACATTGTCCTTTGTTTGTTTTTCATATACCTTTAGTATCTGCTTGTAAATAGCGTGTTTAAGGAATAGAAAAAGAAAGAGAAAGATGCTGTTATGTAATAGTCATCTATAGATCAACACCCATTATTGAAAGAAATAGGGGGCTCTTATAAAATATGCTAAAATTTTTGATGGAGGACATGTATGTAATATAATCCGTTTTTCTGCTATTTTCTAGGAAGAATCAAAAACAACTTACCTTAACCCTCATGTACCAAAATCTGGTTATTAAACATGAAACGTAGATTATTAAATTACTGACTTAGGAAAACATAAGAAATTATAGTTTTATTGCACATGAAAAAAGGTAAAAGGTAAATGTTTATCCTCCATTTCTTGTTATTATATCCCTATTCTTTCCCTTATGCTTGTAAAATGTAGACAGACGTCAACAACGATTGTGATTGTGATAGATTTAATGATTATACGTTCATTTTTATAGTAAAGCAATAGGTCTTCAAAGTCTCCATGAGCTATTTCAAATAGCGCTCGAAACAGGATGGGTTGCTAAGATACGCGACATACTTGAATAAAATGACTATACTGTCATGATACTCGCGTACCTTGAGTGATAGGCATGACCAGTGATGTAATTTATTGGTAATAAGAAAGGGCAAGGTTCACTCATGACCTAGCCATTATTTATGTAATGATAGCGTAGATTTATTATTCGAATGGAAAATAGAAGAGGCCCAGGCTTCTAGTATCTTTTTCAGCTAATGGTGCAATTCTTATGATAAAATAAAGGTGTTACATTAGAATAATAAACTGAAATATTTATATTTGTTCAAATCAGCTGTTTAATAGCATGTTTTCCAAAGAACAATAGGGCTGTGAATTAATATACTGCACAGGCGATTACTTGGTAGGCTATACGCCGTTACAGTCATACTTTTTGAATAATTCTATTGTATTAAAAGCACTGGCTGAAATAAATCCAATGATTGACATTAATCTGGATTGAGATATAAAGGTAAATTGATGATATACTAGAGCCTTCATTCCTTTATGACAATATAAACATTCACATAGATTTACAAAGGATTCTCAGATCAGTACCCTTCCTCACTGCTAAGGCTTCAGCTCTATCATTAACAACTGGTCAGGCACAGCGATGATGAGCTGAATGAATTAACAAACTACTTTTTCATCAGATAAAATTTTTATATAATACAACTCTACGTGAGGTCATGTTATTCTCAACATCCGTAGTTTAATCACCATCTATATATCATGAACTATCTAATGAGCAATACGCATTCAACAGAAGTTCTCCCTAAAATGTGCCCTGTGTCTCGAAAAGCATCAGTAGAGCTCCTTATTCCATGTATTTTTTGCACCTTGTTAAGACTTGGTTTATCACACACTTTTAACCAAGGGCAGTTCACTATGCGGTTCATTTATTCCATTTTTAGCAAAGGGCAGTTCACTTTTAGCTGTGTAGCTCACGCTCAATTTAACGCGGTCCACTTTCTTTCCTTTTTAAATGATCACGGCAGCATTGTTACTAAGCATTCGTAGATATCGCTCTGCAGCTATAGCTTATTCTGCATATATCTTATCATATGTGAGCTTTCTTTCACCTAGCTTCTGAAGCGCGGTTACGCTACTTCAACCGAACGTCAATGCTCCTGTAGTACATATCAAGGCTTAGCCATTCAACAATCACTGTCTGGACAAGCTCACTCTTAGTCTTGTGGCCCTTCCCATGCTTCTTGTATGATGATGAATAAATGAATATCTTTGTTTATTCATTGTATATAAAGATTATCGTATATTTCAGTCCCATTGACTTTATTATTCTTTTTGTCTTTTATCCTACTATTAGCCTTCATCTCTTACTTTATTATTGGCAAACCACGTTGGCTGGTATTACTTTTGCGGAAGTAGTTGAGATAGCTCCTACTGGGCCAAGTAACTTACCCATTGACTTTGATATTCTATTTGGTGTTGATATTCCGCATAAAATGCGGCTATGCCTCACAGACATAGCAGCTAATTGGGAATAGGACGGAGATACGTATTTAAAGAATAAGGAAAAAGATAAGGTATTCGGAAATTCAAACATGAGTCATGAAGCAGCACATAAAAAACAATATACTCAGCCAGATTTTACCTGTTTATTATATTCACGCTGGTTTTCACTTTAGAGGAGTATTGAAATAGCTTATTATAATTTGTTAATGCCTGCAGATAGAGAGCGACATTATGCTAATAGCCTGTATTACAGTGTGCTGCATAAAATATCCTGAATTAATTATTGATCTTCTTGGTTTATACATATGCTAATTACATCGCTCATTTCAATTCATCGCATTCGAAAATTCTTTAGAGGGAAAGAACCCAATAAACAGGAACAACAAAAAAGACATCAAAAAAGGCAACGATATGGAAGCGGACAGAGCAAATAAAGGTGGATAGTATACCAAACAGAAGGTATTGCCATATTTTAAAGGGTTGACGCTTTCAATAATGACAACTGTTGCATCTATTGCAAAGTAAGTACCATTCTCGAAAAACAATCATTTGTGTGAAATTCAAAATTGAGGTTCTCATCTGACAATGAGTTCGAATGTCACTCTGAATAAACCTTTTATAATATGTCATCACCTGAAATTTGTCCCTCATTTTTAGCATAGATACTTTCATTGATCTGTATTATAGTTCGAGTTTACATTCTGATTGATAAAATTGATTAAAGTACATCAAACAAGGAATAAGTCCCCAAGTTAAAATTTCGACTTGCAGCCCTTCAAATTCAGTAGGGATCAGACGACTGTCACTAAGGGTCATTAGCCTTTCACAAAGTTATTACGTAAGATGACAGAAACTCATAGAACGACGCTTGGGTTTCACCCTACAAAATTCTAAGGGCCGACACGAGAGGGGCGACATTGAAGAGTCTCACGCTTAAAATGAATTTAAGAAAGTTTCAATTTGATTGGATGGGATGCCTCTTGTCTGAGTTCAAATAATGCTTCCATTTGAAACGGTAGAAATTCCAACAGAGCGTCTTTAGCAGTCTGAGACGTTGACACAGACTCTAAATTAGCACAACGTCTACATTTGATACCACACACACACACACAAAAAGACTCTCGCTTTTTCGCTTTTTTCTCTTTTACACTCTGTGTGTAGCCAAGGGAAAGCGCCCTTTGAAGCTCTATGTACGTAATCCTTAAAGAGTAAGCTGATTGTAGAATTGCTTAGAAAATCTTTGAAAATCTTTGACTTGATTCTTCAACATTTCAAAAGCTTGAATATCTCTTTTTTTTTTTTACAAAAAAAAAAAGGGAGGACACGATTGCACTAATTCTCTTGAACAGCCAACTTGTAATTTAGCTGTCTTCCTCACGGAAAGACATGGAAAAGTTTGACAGCGAAAAAACAATGTGTCAACAAAGAGCCGCTCCTCCTAAAAAGAAACCAATGAATCAACAAAACAATATAACAAAAATAAGAAGGGTGCATGCAATTAATCTATCAAAAGATGAAGCACATGTGTTTATTTATGAGATGATTATCTAATTGATTATGAAAGAAACAGATAAAAAGAGAAAGGGGAATAAAATCTCAAGATGAACGCCACTAGGGAGGAAAAAAAAAGATAAAGTTTATTGACAGAATGATGGCTATTTGATCCTTTTACTGTAAGCTTTGTTTTTATGTGTGGGTAAATCGGAACATTCATAAACTATAAATGTGTCTTGAATATGTTTCGATCTGAGCTGTGTTTCTAAAATAAAATTTTTTATTACTATGGAAACAACGATCAAATTGAAAACACCATGGCAGCAGACCCATAGCAATATCGTTCCCCTTTTCCCCTTTTTGAAATTTCTTCTCCTTACTTGAGAGGAATCTAACGTGAGAACTTTGATGGAATAGATTTCATTGGTAAAAGATTTATTTAACGTTTATCATTTTATCAGCTTTATCTTGAATTAAAATGGCGCGATTAATTTTTTAGAACTTCTCTTTCGTTTTCTTTATCTCCTCCCTCTTTTTTCTTTTCTTTCTTTCTTGAACTTTTTTTTTTTTCTTCAACCTTTTGACATAAAATAAACAATCCCTCCTTCGTTTTTCCTAAAAAGATGACCATGTTTGATAGAAAAGAACAAGAATTAACAGCGTGGACACCTGAGGAAGATAAAAAGGCAGAAGACCATCATCAAGGTGTGACGATATGTGCTAATTGTGAAACGACGACGACACCCTTGTGGAGAAGAGATACGAGTGGAAGAACGATATGCAATGCATGTGGGCTTTATTATAAATTACATCTGGTGCACAGGCCAGCCACGATGATGAGAACAGTGATCAAAAGGAGAAAGCGTTGCTCTTCAAATAGTAATAATAGTGCGACTGAAAAACGTACAAGAAGAAAATCAAATGAACATCATCATCAACAACAGCAACAACAACAAGCAGAAAGTGATTCAGAACTCATGCCTCCTCCATCACCGTCATCATCATCTTCTCAAACCAACAGTCCATCACCTTCTATCCAACCTATCGTCTTACCACCACTGTACCCGCCGAGCCATCATCATTCTTCTTCTATGCATTATAAAAAATTGGATTTACACGTTTGTTCAAATACAATCGAATCACAAAAAGAATACCGAAGTTACTTGCAAAGAGAGGTCAGTAGACTGTCCAGCTTGCTATCTGAGACTACGTCCATGTTAGAGGACATTGACCGTGCCCTGGCCAATCCTATACCGAACGGTCAATCCTGTGTTCATTGTTCGTTACATCAAGACACCAAAGACAAAGAACATCAAGTGGCAAGATCCTTACTGTCCTTAGCTAGATCCCCTCCACCCAAAGACTCTACTGCATTTATAAATCGTTTACCTCCTATTTCTGCATTACCCTCTTCAAATTATAACAACAACAATAATAATACAAATTCATTGCCTTCATTACTATCTTAAAAAAAATAAATGTGTGTAAAGCTTTTTTTTATTTCTCTCATTCTATATGTATGGTTGCAATAATGTACAGTGTCTATTTCTTGATATAAGCAGCATCATGGACCTTTTGAGCACGACCTGAAGGGTCCTCAGGACAACCCCAATCGCCTCTAGGAATCCATCTGACGACAGAAGCTGTACATGCTTCTTGAGGATACCATTGTTCAAACATGACTCTGTACATGTAAGCTTCCTTGGTCGTAGGCACGTCCTTGGTCCAGCGAGCAGAGGCTTGAGAGAATTCATCATCTGAGACCTTGTTCTCACTGACTTGTTTGAGGGTATCAATCCAGCTGTATCCAACACCGTCTGAGAACTGTTCCTTTTGACGCCAGAGAATCTCGCTAGGCAAGTAAGGCTTTGCGTTGGGCTCGTCAGAGGTGTCAAATGCCTTTCTCAGGATATACTTCTCCATGCGTCCCTTGCTACGGTCATGTAATTTTTCGGCAGGGTCAATGTTCATAGAGACCTCCAGGAATTGCTTGTCCAAGAAGGGCACACGGGCTTCGACACCCCAGGCCATGGTAGATTTGTTGGCACGAAGACAATCGGCAGTATGCAAGTTCTTGACACGTGTGACTGTTTCAGCATGGAAGGATTCCTTGTCGGGTGCATTGTTGAAGTAGAGGTAACCGCCAAAGACTTCATCGGCACCTTCACCGGACAAGACCATCTTGACGCCCATAGCCTTGATCTTACGAGACAAGAGGTACATGGGGGTTGAGGCACGGATGGTTGTGACGTCGTAGGTTTCCAAATGATAAATCACATCGCTCACAGCGTCCAGGGCTTCTTGGATCGTGAATGTGTATTCGTGGTGAACTGTCTTCAAATGTTTAGCGACTTCACGAGCGGCGATCAAGTCGGGGGACCCCGGGAGACCAATAGAGAATGAGTGGAGTCGAGGCCATAAACGAGGACCACCTGGTGAATGGTTAAGTAAGAAGTCACTGTCATACTTTTTTAAAACTTACTTTCATCAAAGTTTTCAACGTCACTGTCAGATCCTCTGTAACCAGCAGCGATCTTCTCAGTTTCACGAGCAGCAATAGAAGCAATCAAACTGGAATCAAGACCACCAGACAAAAGAACACCATAAGGTACTTCAGCCATCAATCTCTTACGGACAGCCTTTTCGAGGGCTTCTCTCAACACTGTATAGTTGACAGGGTTCGTAGGCACACGGTCGCCATTCCACCAGCTAGGGTTGAACCAACGAGTGGTCTCTTGGGTGTCGGAGTCATAGATATGACCAGGAGGGAAAGCCAGGATCTTATCGCAGTCTTCGTTCAATGATTTGAGTTCAGAGGCAAAATAGACAGTACCAGGCATCTTGGAGTTCCAGCCGTAGTAAAGGGTAGTGATACCGATAGGATCACGAGCAGCGATAATACGGTTACGAGTCTTGTCCAAGAGAACAAAAGAGAACATACCGTCCAGGTGTTGAACAATATCTTTGTCTAATTCCTTGTACTATATAATAGATATGTTTAGAGTCAGAACGTGATGAAGATCCAAACACTTACACCGTGCATAATAACTTCACAGTCAGATTCAGTCTTGAAATCATAATCTTCCTTTAATTGGTTTCTTAATTGCTTGTGGTTATAGATCTCACCGTTAACACAGAGGATCAAGTTGCCGTCTTCGCTGACGATGGGTTGAGCACCAGAGCCTTTAAAGAGAATAAGCTATTTGTTTTTTTTAAAAAAGCAAAACTTACTGAGGCCGACAATAGCAAGACGTTCATGAGAAAAGATGTGGTTGTTTGCAATCACACAGCCAGACCAATCAGGACCACGGTGTCTGATCCTATTTATCAGAGTTAATATCATCTCTTGTTCTACTCATTGAACTTACTTTTTTGAAAGATATAAAGCACGTTGACGATAGGCTTCGGCGTCACCTTGATAGTTGTATACGGCAAAAATACCACACATGATTGAAAATCAAAATGAAAAAGAAAAGGAACAGAAGTGGATGTAGAAATTTGACTGATTTATAGGTATTATCTTTATTCGGCGTTTTAAACGGCATCTACACTTATCCACTGATCTTTTTCTTGCTTTTCTTTTTATTAAAAGATCACTCATTGGTTAGCCTTTTGCTTGCTATTTTTTCTCTTTTTCTCTCTCTCTCTTTGCATCTTTTATTTAATTCGTCTTTTTTTCCTTTGTTGGTTGACTTTATAATAAAGCTTTTTTTTCAACCTAGTTATCTTGTGTAACTTTTTCTGTTGCTTGCCCATTGTGACTCACACTTAACTTATTTCCTTTTATAGCAATCTTTTTTTTTATCCAACGAACGGTGTCCTTTTTTTCCCACAATGGCTGGCCTGCATTTGAGGTAGATAAGGTCGCTGAATGGACATGTTGCACCATTGATTTTTTTATCTCAAATATACATTCATGACAATATGTGTATGTGTGTGGTAAAATGATATTTATTTATTTAGGTATTTAAGCTCTACGAGGTATTTCAACAACCAAGTGTTCACCTCTAGTATACATTTGACTGATCGCAGCTTGACGTTTCACTACATCCAAGTCATGTTTAGCTTTTTCGAGCAAGGCAGTAATCTTTTCAGGATTTGTTTCATTCATGTTGGCACGAAATCCATCTTTTGAACGGCGAATGGTGTAATCCCTAAAGTTATAAGAAGCAAACTTTTTGCCATGACGAAGGAATTGACGATAAAGAGAAAGCACTTGAGTCGACATTAAGAAATAAAAGAAAAAAGAGGTAAGGGAAATAATTTTGCTGCGCGGTTATTATTATTTTTTTTTTTTAAAAAAGCCAAGTCTCTATTTTTTTTTCATTTCTTTCTTTATGCACAGCACTTGTAGAGTGACCTAAAAATCTTTTTTTTTTTATTAACCGCACTTGGATGACTAGAAGGGGGGACCGTCTTCTTTCTCGTTTGTTTTATTTGACATGCATATAAGCCAGGATGGAATAAACTTTATTTTTTTTTTTAGTAGAAGGTAAGTTTAGAGTGACTCAAAATAGTCTATAAAACTCAACGAATAAAAGTTTTTTTTTTTTTTATATATAAAATTTCTTTCCTTTTCACTTCTTTTTCTCTTCTTTTACATAAACACTTTTATAAATGAAAGACACCATATTTGATTATAAAGAAGATATTAAAAAAGAAAATGTCGTCTATCATTTTCAACCTACTCAAAGATTAGACGCAATCAAGTCTGTTATCATTGATCGATGCAAACAAAAGCAATTGCCCAAACAGACATCACCACCTATAGAACATATTGGTGGTTTACCTTCCCCACCTGTTGAAGAGAAGAAGCCTTTTGTTGAAGAAGAAGAAGAAGAAACAGAGGAAAGAGAAAAAGAATTTAAAATGACCTGTGATGAAATTAAAGCCAAGATTCAAACATTGAAAGATGAAAAGCATAGACTGTTTCAGCTAATTAAACAAATGATGTTGCAAGAACAAATAAAAAAGAAACAAGAACAAGAGAAAATACAAGAACAAGAGAAAATGCAAGAACAAGAAGAAAAGACGACTCGATGGGGCCCACCTTCAGAGAGGTCGAATTATTTTTATTCACGTCCAAGATATAATCCTCATCCATATACGGTAAGACACAATAAGAAATGAAATGAATCGTGTATTTATGTAATGAATAGCAACATCGACCATCTCGTCATTATAACTCAAGGTCCTCTCCTTATTCTTAAAAACATACATACATTATACATCCCCCTATCCCTTTCCTTTCCCTTTACGTTGTCTTGTATTATATAATAATGTCTAATTTTTATTTTATTTATATATAAAATCTTTTTCTTCTTTTTGTCTCTATCTCATTTTTTATATTATAAAATGTTGTGTAGGCATATACATTTTCATATATTGCATATTATTAATATTCTCTCTATAGCATATAAATATATAAATTACATAAGGTGCATATTTCAAATCTTTTTAGCTGTCCAACAATTGAACCGTGTAAATCCACGATAGTCTTCAAATTCAGCCATCAACTCCTGCACAGCCAAGTCATAATCATCAGGTGTCACATTCCATTTGGATATATAAATACTTTTTCTATTCCTTAAAAATGCCTTTTGAATTTCCTTGTTGATAAATCCAAATTGTTTCAATTCTGTATATTGAGAAGGTTGATATTTATTTTACATATATCTTTTTTTTTTTTTATTACCCTTCCTCTAGAATATCATCCGCTCCATATATTTTGCACAATCTGGACTTTTTTGGATCGTTTGCGCTGACAAGAGCCCAATCTCCACTAAAAATACCACAGCTTGCCAAATCCTTTAGTTTTTACCTGGATCCTGTGGCCACTCTCCAATGGGTATATCTATAGTACATTTATCTAATTCCTTAAAGCCAATTGTGTCTAATTGTTCACTTAGAGTTTCAGTGAATCTAAAGTCCAAGCCTAATTCATTGCATTGTGTCTGAGAGAATTCGTCAAATGCTTTTTGAACAGGCCCAGGATTATGATGCCAGAGATCAGCTTCGACAAGTTCAATCACACCTCCAGGCTTAAGAACACGATACATTTCACTTAGGACATGAGTCCATTGATCTTTCAAGATGATTTGACCCATATTACGTTGAAATACACTATTGAGTATTAGCAAAGTGTCAACATTAACATCAAAAACTTACAAGTCAACCGAATTAGATTCAATCGGCCATGTTTGCATAATATCTGCTTCCTTGTAGATCAAATTTTTTGGCTTTCCTTGTTGTTCACTAGGCGGTCTAATGTCTAGCCCGATAACCTTGGTTTGACAGTGTTCTGCTGCCATTTCAAGTGCCCAGATACCATTTCCAGTACCAACGTCTAGTATTACTCCCGGATCTTTCAATTGATGACATGTATTTGCTTTTCTTGCGCTTTTCAATAAATAATGCTATCGACATTGTCAATGACTGGTGAATAATAACTATCTTTTTATTACCTGTCTTTGAAGTCTATCAAATTCTTTAAAATCCTCTTGAACCAGACTTTTCTTTCGTCCCACAAAAAATTCTGTAATTGATTGACGCCTTGATTTTGGTTGACTTTCCTGTCTTTCATCAATCCAATCATAATTTCCAGACATTGTTCCCCCTTTCATCACCAATGATGAGTGAGATCGTCCACCGAGTGTGATTGTACTTCGCCTTCTTGTCTTTCTTCTTTCTTTCCTTTCTCTTGATTTCTCAATCACTTTACTTGTTTGATTCCCCATTTTTTTTGTAAAAAGGGAGAAAAAGAGAAGAAAGAAGAAAAAAAAAAAAAAAAAGTAAAAAATATTAGGATGCATCGGGATAACCAATCCGGACAATAGAAGCAAAAGGGTGATACAAAGTGGAAACTATAGAATTACACATGTGTCCTACATTAACAACAATGGATATGGTTGCTATTTGTGCAGCAAAAAAAAAAATTATATTTATAGACCCTCTCTTCAAGTTGCACCGCAAGAAAAAAAAATTTTTTTATAATGACGTTTCTTTAGTGCGCGTTCCATTTTTAAATGAAGATGTGTTTAATTCTTTAGCCACCTCTTTCCTTTCTTGGTATTTTTTTGGTCAGCCAATATGAAACAACGATTTACTGTAATATAAAAGGATAAAATGACATATTGGCTTTTTCCTCAAAGTTTGCGGACTGTGATTTTATATTTTGCGGTTTATAATTTTACTTTTTATAATTGAAGCATCGGCTTCAAGGGCCAGGCATCTATCGAATAAGAGTGCTTCATCCAATCTACACAGTCTTTAACCAACACATTTTAAACCGAATCAGTCATTCTGATAGTTAAACCATCATCTACAGTCAGACAACCCGAGATATTCTTTGTAAAAGTGGAACGGATGAATTAGGTTCCTGCAAAGTAAGAGAGAATCGCTGATGATAAATATATGAATGATAGACTTGTAAAGCTTCCAAAGATCATGAGAGATATGCTCAGACATGTTTTATAAGAATAACTTATAAATATAGTAAAGCATTAATAAACAATCATGTTGACAACATTAATATTCCCTATGAAACTCACACGCGTCTTATTTTAATAATATTCAGCTCTTCTTTTTTGAAGAATAACAATCGCAAGCTGTCGACTTAATTGACCATTTCAAATAATAACAAAGCTGAAATAACATGGTCTTTGCGTTAGTTGAGAAGAATCCGGCCAAAGTAAACCAATTAACCACAATTGAATTTCTGATGATGGCTAAGTAAAAAGTAGAAATGCTATAACAAATGACAACATGCTTGTATAGGCTGGGATATGGAACTCATAAGAATGCATATCCCAAAGGGAAGTTCCATTTTATGTGTTTTAAAGACGCCAAGGTTCAAATTCCTTTCTTGCTCCAAGAATACCTCAATCATTTTATCATAGTTCATAAATCTCACTTTATTAATCCATTCCACACTATAACATATTTAATAAAGTTTTATTATTATTAAAAAATATTAACTAAAGTGTAGTCTCTCTTAGTCTCAAAGCAGTAAGCTTTTACTTACAGGAACAGCCACAAGAAGGTGTAGGTTTTCTATCCCCAACCCTCCAGATCCCAGAATGCTAAAACCTTTAGAACTATAGAATGCTAACATACCTTTTTACTTGGCCCACTAAAATGAACTTCAAAGAGCGTCTACAACAAAGCGCCTTGTAAGAACTTTGAGGAAGAGACCAATAATGGGAAATAATCATTCAAAAATAAAAAGGATCTCGTGCGTATGTATGTGTCTAGAAGACTTTTTGTTTTTGCTGTGTGATTTATATAAATGCAAGCATGTGCGGCATTTACGCGTGAAAAACAATGCCGAAAGATATATAGCGCATACACGAGCTTCGTAATTGTCGGAAGGAATGTGTGTGATTATCGATTGTTTCCGATGGATTCAAAATGTGAACCCTGCATAAAAAGACGTCAAGTGACAACAAGATAATTTTGTCTGTCATTGGGTACACTTTTGGGCAACTATATGCTTCCATTTTTTTT
>NW_019671942.1:57685-82790 GCF_002708625.1 Rhizopus microsporus ATCC 52813 | reverse complement strand
CCCAGAGTCTTGTTAGAAGAAACTCGGCACGTTAGTCTGCTCTGAAATCAGCTGCAGATACCAAAAGGTTGAGTTAAATAGATATAATTAACTATTTTATCCGCTCCCCAAAAATGATGACATATGATACACGCACGCAGACTCCTTAAATAAAGTTCTTTTATTCCAAACGGTTTGATTGTTTTATTTAAGCATGGTTTCCATACCAGGTAAATGTTTAAAATTGCCACGTTGTTTTTAAAGGCCGAACATAGTCAACTCCGGATCAATGTTGATTGAAAAGCGTGGTAAGTATGTGTTTATATTGATGTTGCCATGTATTCTCTTTATATTCTTGAATCACATTGGATCGTATTCTTTCTAATTTATCCGGGTTCTTTATAAATAATTCCTATATGGTACCCTCATCAATACATGAAAAATGTCTATATTTGTTGTATTTTTACCACCCATTGTTCATATAAATCTTGACTTGTTTCAAAGACAAGTCCATTCACTTGATCATGAACAAGCTCATTTAGACTATATAAGCACTTTAGAAATAATGTCTTGTATGATTATACTATAGTTACCATGGAAACGATATTGCGCAGACAGGTAAGCCACAACCAAACATATCGACGACTTTCATTGGCAGATCTAGACCACTTGAGCTCGTATGAAGAGAGATGCCTAAATCGGCGCTACCCAGCAAGAGCGGATAATCACTTGCCTCCAACCAAGCAGTGACCACTCTTGTCTTGACGAGCTTCATCTGTTGAATCTTTTCGAGATAATAAGCCTTTTGAGGTCCCTGACCTGTGATAACAAAGAGTAAATTTGGATCCGAAGGACGAGCAGAGTGTTCATAGAGCTGGATGGCATCCAGCAAGATCGAGAAATCCTCGTCCTGGGTCCAAGAGGTAGATGAGACGATAAGCTTTGGTCGGTCTTTTCGCCAGATCAACCCTCCACCTTGATCTGCGTCACATAACAATGTTCCATTTTGGGAATCGTTGTAGCTGCCCAAAAAAATGTCTCCGTCTTGCGTCTGTCTAACAAGGTCTTCAATGATCTTGAGTGAGAAGGTAAATTGACGATGGATTTGTTCCATCGATAGTCGTTTGAATTCAACCGGCGGCTTATCTCGTACGGTCATGATCTTTCCTTGAACCTTCCAGTGTGTTTTGATCTCTTGGTGCATCGCATCCGTCACGGTTAAATGAGCATACGCTCGTTGTCCAAATCGATGCTCGTACCATCTTGCGAATCGTACCACAGGATGATTCATGCCGAGTGTCATACCTAGAATAGTATATCCAAAATTGTGCCAGTCAATGACGAGCCATGCCTTACGAAGCACAGACACGAGCTGTGCAATAACCAAGGTTGGAATCGACGGTGGGTTCTGTTATCTAATTTAGTGTTGTTCACCCTCCTTCATTTATCTCTAAACTTGCCTGAACAAGAATAAAGTCAGGTCGTTGTGTGATGCAGGCCATGATCCAAAATAACTGAACCGTCATCCACATGGCCTTGACGGGTGCCCATAACAGATAGACAAGTTTGGGCCAGCCCTTGGGTATCGACCAAGGCTGTCTCACCGGACGTACGCGAATGTTGCGGTGCACATTAATTCTCGCTCCAGGATTTGTTTCTATATATTATAAGTTGTTTTGTTTGTTTATATTTGAGTGTTCATTACGCGTATATCCAATCAGATCCACAGTGCATCCTGCATCTGCTAATGACACAGCATGGTATCTCATTCGAGGTGATCTTGCTATATCTCCCAACACGACTACTTGCACCACCACCCTTGCCCTTTGTCCCGACTTGTCAAATAAATACATTCCAAGCAATCGACCCAAGATGACATAACTGCAGAGCAGTGCCATCAACACACCAGTGACTGAAAAATAACCCGTGATTTCCATACAAAAAAGAAAAAAAGAAAAAAAAAACCGGTGAAAATAATAATATTTTTTATTTTGTTGTTGTTTCGAACATACAAGACATAATGTATAAATTAATGACAAAGATGAAAAAAATTAAAGATGTAACCGAAAGGGGATACGAATGGTAGATGCATAAGAGAAGAAATACAAGAACATATAAATATATATAAACATAGGGGGGGGGTAAAGCTTAGTGTTCAGATGGTAAGACATGATTCAGGAATCGAACAAGATCTTGAGCTGACGAACAAGGTAACAAGTTTGATTGAACGTGAGCTTCAATCTCTAAAAGAGCATCACGAGCACTTGGTCTTGTTTCTGGTTCTTCATCCAAGAGCCAGGCTACGAGGCCACGCATATACATGGTAGGATAACTGTATGTGAATGTCGGGCTAGGTTCAGTAGCAATGATATCAAACAGTTCTTCCTCATCCTTGATGGCGTAGTGAGGAGGAACACGGTCCATCATTTCGATAATTGTGATACCCAAAGACCACATGTCGATCTTTTCATTATAGTATTCTTCTCTTATGACCTCAGGAGCCATCCATTTGGTCGTACCTAATCGTTCGTAGTTGGGTCGGTTGATGCGTGCGGACAAGCCAAAGTCGGCTAATTTGATTTCGCCGTTCCAGCCGAGGAGGAGGTTCTCACACTTGACATCGCGATGAAGGATACCCTGACTGTGCAAGTGAGCCAAGCCCTTGAGGGTCTCGCAGGTCATGTAGACAGCGTACTCTTCAGGGATACCACGTTGACAGAGAACAGCAAAGACAGAGCAGCGCATGAGGTCCATTGTCATCAAGATATCATCTTTCCACAAGGTTACTTCTCTCAATCGAATCAAGTTATTGTGACCTGATGCCATAATACGGAGTTCACGCAGAATGGCTGCACGATATTCACGATCAGGATCCAGTTTGCATCGTTTGATCGCTACTTTTGTCTGAGCTCGTTTACGACAGACGGCCTTGACGACAGCACCATTGACACTAAAAGGTGATGAGATATATAAAAAAAGAATATATATCATTGTTATCTTACCCCGTGCCAATTTCTTTAAAGTGAGTGTATCGACTGACTGGATCAGATGTACAGACAGGAATCTTGGGCAATAGCTTTTTCAGCTTAGCTTCCAATTGATTCTGTCCTCTTGTTTTCAACGTGCTACGCTTAAGTGGTGGAAGTTCGGGAATTTCATAGTGCGGACTAGGAGGATACCACGGACGCTATTACCAAAAATGTGGGTTTAGACACAACTCATAATGTTCTCTCCCTTAAATGTTACCTTGGATACTCGTTTGGAGATATCGTTCGGACGTAAATCGAAAGCAACAGGTGGGCTTGGTTTAAGATAAGCATGGCCCAAGATATCGGGGATCTCACAATGTCCAGGTGGACGCCAGATCTAAATACTATTTAAGCAACAAAATCCATGTTCATAAAGTTCTATTTACTTTGTTTTGACTGGTCTGAGTCATCACTGAAGAAGTCTGACTGATCGACTGACGAAGGTTTCCTGTTGATTTACGTTTAGGATAACCAAGAGTGACTAAAGCGTTGGTTTGACAATTAGGTTCAGATTTAGATTTTTGCATCAATGTCATCTGGATATACATCATTCAATGTTTATATGTTGTTTTTATGACTCCTATTGTTTTGTTTTTTTTTTTTTTTTTACCTTTTCAGAGGTACGAATGCGTCTATTAGCAGTTAAGATGGTCATTTATATAAAAAAAAAAAGAGATAAAAGGGAACTAGATAATAGATTGAATTATATTCCCAAAATAAAAGGAGGAAAGTGTTTTTTTTCTTCTAAAGGAGAGATGAAATAAAAAAAAGCGATAAAGGACAGTAATAAATCAAGGAGTGGTAATGTGTATTCTTTTTTTCTTTCTATCAAAAAAAGAAAATAGACTCTTTCTTGTTGTTGTTGTTGAAAAGGAAAGGATTGAAAAGGATGAAAAAAAAAAGAAGAGAAAAAAAAAAAGAGAGAAAACAATCTTAAATCATTTTCTCATAATGAAGGTCGTACAATGATTCTCTTTCCGCAAGCATCATTCCTCTCCTTTTTTGAAGTGTCTATTTTGCCACTTGTCAGCTTTCTTTCTTTATCTCCTAAAGTAAAATTTCATTCCAGCTTAAGTTATAAAAAAAGGGGGGATTCAAACCAAAGATAAGAAAGGGGGAGCCAAGGTAAAAAATGTCTGTCTTTTTTTTTTTCAATTAAGATATCATTAATTAAAACAAATACTTTTGTTTTCATATCGTCTGTTGATTGAAATTCATAATTAATTCACTAGTGCTTAATAAAATATTCATAATGGACATCCATACCCTCCACGAGCGGTTTACAAGGAGATGCACATTCTATTGAATGGCTGGAGAAAGTTTTCCAGCAACAACCAAAGCACGAGGGATGGATCTTTTACATCCACAATGGAACACTTGAGTGTTATATTCTTTTTGTTCAAAAATGATAGCCTACATTATTCAGATGCTTTCATCGTTGATTCACTGAATGTAAGTAACCATTAGTCAAAAGAAACTAATGGACTACAGATTCCAAAGCATACGACAATGTATAATATCGCTAGAGCTTCGTCGTGAACATTGATTTCATTTACACCTTTAGTAGCAACTAAACTAATAACGGATGTCCACTTCAGTTTCGACCAAGAATTTGTATGCCTTTGTATAACAAAATGATCGAATTACGCTTGTAACTTGATCGAAACTGGAGCGAAAATACGGTTATCGGGAAGTAATCAAAAAGGGGAGGGGGCTGAAATATGTTTGCCGATACTCAAGTAAGGGATGCTTTATTTATGTGAGCTCTCCGCCTAGAAGCCTTGTTCATAGAGTGATAAATTCATGTTCTTGATCATACAACAGGAAGAATGCATAACGGACCTCTGAAACCAAGTGATGGGCATCTTTTTCCTTTTTAGCTCATCAGATGCACGGGCGCTATGCATCTTGTGCCCCATAAACAGTGTAACAACCGGGTTTTGATGGCATTTGTCCATAAAAAGTTCAACAGCAAGGCCCAATGTCGCTCCGTAATACCGATCATGAGAGTAAAAATAACCGATATTTAACTTTATAATAGAAGCGCCAATATCAAGGGGCTTTTTGCAGCAACTATGAATGAACAAACGATTAAAATGAAAGGGGAAGGTAAGAATCTTTTTAAAGTACATAAGCGACTGTTTCGAAATTGTGCTTGTCATTGCGATATTGCAGTCATATAGATGCTTCCAACAATATAAAGATCAATATCAAGCGTTCAACAAACTGGCCAAAAGAATCTGTCAAGTCCGAGTTTATCGCTTGATGTTTGTGGCTATCTAAGAAGCTATATCGAGAGGTTAAAAGATCTTGGAGTGTCTTTGTAAGAAAAGTAAGCAGGGCGTAGATTGTCTAATAAAAGAAACAATATCTGAAACTAAACTTTAATCAGTCAGAGGGAATACATATATTACTCTTTTGATCAATCAGTAAAGTGTTTGCTTCACACAAACACTGTGTTCAGCTTTTTGTATTACATGGTAACAATATGAGCAACTCAAGGGTCTCGAAAGCCCTTTTATCTTGTTGAACACACTTTAGGATTTACCCAAAAGCAGGAGGTTTGTATTAATAGCTTTTTTTCTCTTTCTTTATTTATTGTGTTCATTACAATGGGTGGCCATTTTTCGACTTTGAAAAGAAAGAACAGTATAAATAACAAGCATCTTATAGACCAACAAGCATTCTGGGACAAAGCCATGATTACAACATTTCAGGAAGATATGGATAGCTCAAGAACTGCCGTAAATCAAAACGTCATTGGCACCGAACGGGAGTTTCATAACGAGGAAACCTCTACCTACTGGCTGCCCAAAGATGATGAAGAGCAAAAGAGATTAGCAGGGGTATATAAATTTAGATGTGGTCCATGTAAGGTTTACTTTTGGCTAAAAAAAAACTGGTTGTAGCAACATTTTGCATTTAAGGATCTATACGAAGGGTAGGAGCTTTAACATATACGTGCACATTCGTAAATGTTAACCTATTCTCTTTTAAGGAATGTTTTGCCTAGCGTGACAAAAGCTTTGGATTTTCAAAAGGGTATTACTATTCTTGACGTAGGCTGTGGTTCTGGTGTATGGGTTATGGTAAGTAGCAACTCATGAGCATATATGCAGTTGCTCATGTCTTTTAGGATATGATCACGGAATATCCCAACTGCACTTACCATGGTTGCGACATTGTTGATACGACAAACAAAAAGCTTCCTTTAAAGCAGTTCACTTATGCCTATGGAAATGTGACAAAGAAGCTTCCATATGAAGATAACACATTTGACTTTGTCCATATGAGGTTCTTTGTTCTTGCTCTTAACGAAGAACATGAATGGCCAGCAGCCATAAGCGAAGTGATACGAATTACTAAACCAGGAGGCATGATACAAGTGGCAGATTGCGACCTTAAGGTAGGGCCCATATATCCAGAATCCTCCACAAAATCTTCATCTTGTGTTGAATCTTAGCTACCAAAGGATCACACTGCTGTGTTTTACAAGGTCATGCATGCCAGTAAGTTGCTTACAGGATAATATTTAAGCATGACTCTTAACACTTGGACAGTTCGCACTGTTTGTATTTCAAGAGGACAGAATCCAAATATAGGGGTTGTGTTGGAAAAGATGCTCTCCAAGCACAACAATGTCAAAATCGTTCAATCCGACTACAGAGCCTGTGATATGAGTAAAGTTTGAAGCCAAATGACGAAAATAATATTAATAAGGCACAATATAGGCTCCGGTACCTCTGCTGCAAAGAAATTCATTTGGGACTGTCTGGAAGGAGTGAAGAGTATACAGCCTATGGTTGGGCCCATGCTAGGAATAAAGACACAGGAAGACATGGCTAACTTTTTGACAGAATACAAGCATAGCCTGGAAACGCAGCAGTGTCATTTCTGTTTCAATTCTGTTGCTGCTCAAAAGCTTCAATTGTAACTTCATAGTGTGTTCAATATAAAAAAAATTATTCCAAAGACAAAGTGTAGGGAGCTATCGTTTTTCATTGATTGCTAATCTGTAAAAGAGTTGATTATGATGTATAATGAGGGAGCCAAGAGAAGTTGTCTGAAAGGACAGATTAAATGGTGCCGCATTCGATCCAGAAACGCATGCTGGCTCCAGTTTTGAGGAAAGAAAGGTGCGCTATTTGTATACTCTTCTACATGTCAATTTGGAGGCTGCGATAACAGTTCCTAGTGATAGACAGTAAGCACTTTTACCATTATATTGATTAAATACTGTAGTGTATGCTCAATATTAAGTCTCTGATGAGTACCAATAACATACATATGACGAAGCGGTACCTGCCATTTCTTTACTCACTATCGCCCTCCAGACACTCTATTGATACTCTGAGGCTTTTTATATTGACTATAACTAAACTCCTTAAATTTATTTTTCATATAACACTTTTTTTTTTCTCCTTCAGCAAATACAACAATGCCAACAACAAAAAAGGGCATACAAAGAATGCTTATACTTCCAAATGAAGTATTGTAATGACGGAAGCAAAGAACCTTCTTCAAAGTATATGCTTCCCTGTGCAATAATTACATGTTTTACAACTCTTCAATTAACACGCTTCATACTCATACGTAGACCTCAAATTAATGCATAAGAAGCAGGCAATACTTCAAAATAGAAACAAGAAAATTCACGAAACAGACTATGCCGTTGATGTTTGTTCGATTTGAGGATGTTGTACCTCTGTCGACAAAACCACTGATTTGAACAACATTGAGTTTGTAAAAGAACATTAACAAAGACAAGTATCACGTCAATCACGCCAACTATCGAAAGATTTTGAGAAGGGCCAAAAGCTAGCGTTTATCAACTGCATTAGAAGAAGGAAGGTTTCCGTAAAGCTCGCACTTTGCTGAAGCGGTTACTGGACTTGGAGAGAGTGATTATGTCAAACCGTAGCCATTTCATCATGATGGCAAATAGTGATATAGTAGCGGAAAAAAAAAGTATGGGTCTCTGACAGCATCAACAAAGCTTGCCATTTGATAATTGCGATGATGGGTCTTCCGTTTGATCTTCTCTTGTCTTCTCCGTTCAGCCTGAAGTAATGGACAAATATACAAGCTGGGTTCGTGGTTCTTGTTTCCCACCATCAATGGAAAAAGATGATGCAGGATCATGGGAGATTGAGGGAGGATATTCCGGCATTAGAAAAATTAATTGAGGTATATAGATAATATATTGCCTGGACGATATGTGTGTTTTTGATCAAGGCATACATCTAATTTGGAGAGAGTCTGTGTACGTTGTCAGAGGTTACGAAAGAGGAACTAATCTGGTGAACCCAACAAGCAGAAATGGAGAATAGACGCCCCAATTAGGATACAGGAAGGGGACGTTCGCATACAGAGTAATGAAAACATCCAGGTTTTTGGTAAAAGAAGGTAATGAATATTCTGTCAATGCTCGAGAGCTGAAGGCGATTCTATTTGCGTCACAATGTTATAATGAGTTGTATTTTCAGCTAGGAAAGGAGGAGGAAAGAACCGGAGCAGGGACTAGGGCGCTTGATAGTACAACCGATAAAGACAAGACAGGGTGGTGCTAAGGACTTGAAGATTGATATACAGAGAATAGGACTTATGAGGTAAGAGTGAGACGACTGGCGGTAAGTATAGATGAACGAAAAAAAGGGAATAGACGGATAGCCTAAGGACAATAAGAATAATGTGATAATTGACTAAGTTTTTTATTAAATAAATGAGGGTATTTATATAAAATTAGAAGAAATATAATACGATAAAAAAGAATCAACTTGAATTATTGAGGCGCTAATGTTATGCGTGAATTTATAATGAATCATGACATAAAAAGTACAACTGGGAGATGAATCACTTGGGAGTTTCTTCATAAAAATGCCCTGTACTCTCAGGGACCACTCTCCAATTTTGTAAGGAGATGTGTCAAATATGAGCATATAGAACAAGAAGAGTTCATCTTTTGGTAGTGAAGATACAGAAGGAAGCCTTTTTTTTTTGTAGTCCCAATAGATCGTGAACACATTTAGGTGAAGATCTATTATACAAGAAATACATTCCGTCAATGAAAAGAAATCCGATGAAATAATGCTCAAAGACGATACATGAATATGAATCCGAGCCTAGAAGAAACGCTTGCAAGTTTGTATAGCACAGACTGATATGAATATATGGCATCTCACTAATGAGAGCTACCTATATGAGATTATATAGTGATTGTTACCAGAAGCTACTTCATAATGATGCATATGAAACAATCTTTAAACTGATGTTTCCTTGGATTATTAGAGATAAAGAAAAGTGCGTCAAGTGAATACGAAAGTAGGCATATTAAAGAACAAAAAGTCAAGTGTAGGAGTAACAAAATGAAGTTCTTATTAAAGTAAGCAATAGTTTGATTTCCATGCCATTTTAGAAGCAAAGCGAGAGAGAGGGCTTTGAATAAGTAGAGGCTTTTCTTTTGATAGCCAAGCTTAGAGAGCAAATAGATGGTTTTCTTTTTGATAGCCAAGTAGAGAGGTTTTTCTTTTTTGAGAGCCAGGTAATTTTTTTTTTGATAATCAAGTTTACAGAGCAAGTGGATGATTTTTTTAATAACCAAAGTAGAGAGCAAATGGGTTTTTTTTCTTTTTCTTTTCCAGAAGGCCACATTAACCTTATCTGTCAACCCAAGACTACCACTAGATGCCACCAGCTGACTGCTGCCCCTAACAACTACTAAGCGTAATCGTCCTGAAACAATACTCAAGACTCAATACTAAAACACTAGGCAAAGGGACAAGGAAGCTCTCAGAGCTTCAACGTACAAAGAGTGAACCTCTAAGCACTTAAGATGAAGCAAGGGAGATGACGCCTTTCATTCAGGGCAGCAGCAGAACTATGCCAACAGTAGCTTGCGTCAAGGATTACCCAGCATAGAAAAGCGGCGATCTATCCGGTTAGTTTTTTTTATACTTTTTTTTCTTGTAGCATAATTTGGCATAATTTGGTATAGCTTGGTATAGTTTGAAATAGTAGATTCATGACTTCTCTTGTGGCTTCAGGACTTGAATATGTTATTACTCCAGAGCAGTATTCATTAGTAGCAGGTATTGATAGACATGAACAAAATCCTTCAGGGGTTTTCCGAAGTTGATAAGCATGAGACAGGCATTCATTAGTATTTTCAGGTACTGATGATCATTTGTAGGCATTGATAAGTATTTGTTTAACTATTTGAGTGTTTGAGTGTATTGATAAACAGTAGCAAGCATTTTTTGAGCATTTGCTAGTAGCAGAGATTTCTTAAGAATGAAAAAAAAAAAAAAAAAAGGAAAAAGGAAAAAAATGATGGTCTCTCTTTTATAGTTTTTTGCTTGTTATTTAGGCCGAAAATAAATGGCTAATTCTCCCTCTCTAGTAATGAACAAAAAATAAATAGCTCATTTTCTATCTTTTTCATACTAGAGCACATTCGAGCGTTTCCTCCTTTTGTTGGCATAATTTTTTTATTTTACAAGACCGCTTGTTTACATAGGGCTAGCTTCACACACATACTTAATTCTTTATTATGATTGCTTCACTTTTCTTATTTGAATACGCAGTTTTTCTATTTTTCTAATTAATTTCTTCAAGAATGAGTAAAAAAGTAAAGTGAGCATCAAATGTACAAGGAAAAAGGTTTAAAGAGGGCAGCATATTTGACAATGCAGCTGGTGATAAACAAAGGGTTTTTATCAAAAGACACTAGGCTGCTGATGATGTAGAGCACGCATGGTAGTTATCCAAAGAGTCTAGACATTACCCTTTGTTTGTTTATCATATACCTTCTTGGTGTCTGCTGATAAATAGTGTATTTAAGAAATAGAAAGAGGCTGTTCTGTAATAACCATATATAGATCAATGCCCATTATTTAAAAAAATAGGAAGCTTTTATAAAATATACTAAATGATTGTCATTATTATTTTTGATGGAGGACATGTATGTCATATAATCCGTTTTTCTGCTATTTGCTAAAAAGAATCAAAGACAAAGCAGATCGTGACCCCTGTAATCATCCTGTATTAAACCTGTTTATCAAACATGCATAAGAATGTGTAATGCTTTTATTTATATTCTTAGTGCATATATAAAAGGTAAAATGTTTATCCTCTATTCCCTGTTGCTATATCCCTATTCTTTCCCTTATGCTTGTAAAATGTAAACAGACGTCAACGACGATTGTGATTGTGATATATTTAATGATTATACGTTCACTTTTATAGTAAAGCAATGGATCTTCCAAGTCTGCATAAACTATTTCAAATGGCGCTTGAAACAGAACGCGTTGCAAAGGTACGCGACATATTTCAATTTATAACTTTATATCTCATAGATGTTCATAAACTTTGCGCAAAATTTATTATCGAACACTTAATTTTTTTTGATGGTTGAAAAGACCATAGCAAGAAGCAAGAGAAAAAAAAGAAAACGAAAAAGAATACCGGTTCTTTTTGAGGCTGTATGCGTCAAAATATGTCAAGGAAGCTTTCAATGGTTGAACACTATAGTAACAAATATGCCTAGCTATATTATAAAGCATAGTATTTATCCTCTTTTTAATATTTAAAATCAAAAATACAAGATTGAGTTAAGCTTGATAAACATTGACAGTTGTGTGTAACATGAAAGTATAATTATCTACTTTTATAAAATCATTAGCGCCGTTGTGAGCATTTGGCTTACAAACAAGGCGTCTATCTAAATGCATGCCTTTTCTCCCTTTTAAATAAAACTCATTATACTCAGAAACTGCACCAAAAAATGAAATCAGATGTTTGCTATGGAACTGTCACTGCCTATTAAAGAGACGACATTTTGATAAAGAAAAGGGAAAAGAATATGTGAATACTACCAGAATGAATTTATTATTTCTAATTAGGAGGGATGTCTTTTAGGAAAAAAGCCAGGAAAATTTTGAGATCTACTGCAATATCTCTAAAGAATATGACTTGTACAAGTTGGGTCAACTTTACTGTTATATACTATGACAATGAAGGTAATGATCTTTTACTGCATTAAAATT
Source organism: Rhizopus microsporus ATCC 52813 (assembly GCF_002708625.1). Taxonomy (NCBI): domain Eukaryota; kingdom Fungi; phylum Mucoromycota; class Mucoromycetes; order Mucorales; family Rhizopodaceae; genus Rhizopus; species Rhizopus microsporus. Next base: position 70,738 of record NW_019671942.1, on the reverse strand, counting down.
TGCGAAAACGATCAGTATAGGCCGTCAGCATCTCTGAATATCAATATTGAGATAAGTAGTAAGAATATGCCATTACAAGGAAATGTTTCAACACGTATGCTGCATTTTACCCATCATGCCCCTTTGTACATCTTTCCATATGCTGTCAGATGATTTGCATATTATTTTTTACTCTGCAAACTTGTTGAACAATGCAATCTTTACTAATAAATATCTATCATTTGTTTTTATTTTATTTTTTTCTGACCAGCTATCATCCCATGTGAGTGAGATCAGTGGCCCAAAGAAAGAAAATACCCTGTCTCTGTTTTTATCTCTCTCTATCTCTTGCTGTTTTTTTTCCCTCACTTTGCCTCCTCACTCTTTATCCTCTTCCTTATCAATCAAGCTGACTATAGATTGTATTTGCCTTTTATCATTGTAAACAGTAAGGTAATTTGATACGATTGGCTTGTTATTAACTTACCATTTGCCATGTTTGTAAGACGTTGTCTTCACCACAACTTGCTATCATCCAGGGCTCTGCAGGGTTCCAACTGAAGTCTGAGATTCTATTGGTATGTCCACCGTGTACAAACTGAGAAAGGTAAGATGAGGTGAGAATGAAGGGTATCCATAGTTACCAGTAATTCATCACCATGTTCAATCTTGGCTAAATCCCAAACGCAAACACGTCTATCATTGCTGGCTGTACCCAAGATAGCCTCATGATGAGGTGACCATGATAACTGTATCACTTCTTGTTCATGCCCGCTCAATACGTGTAATTTAGTCTTCAAATTACGTAAATCCCACAGTGCAGCGGTCTAAAGGAGTATGTTATTATTGCTGATGCTGTCTATAATCAATATGATTCATACCTTGTCAGATGAGCCGGTCGCCAGAATCCATTCGTTACTGGGACTAAATCCAACGCAGTTTACTTCTGCTTGATGTGCCAGCACATGTTGAATAGGCTGATAAGATTCGTTTCTTATGTCCCAACTATGAAAAAGAGTGGATATACATATACCCTATAAATACACACAAAACTTACATCATCAGTTGACCATCATCACCTACAGAGGCAAAAATAGAATCATGCTTCATATGCCATGCAACGTCCTGGAACAGGGAAAGAGTAAATGCCTAAATCATCGAGATAACGTGTATGCTTTTACCGATACACTCGACTTATGAGCCTTGTATGTTTGCATTGGTGACAGCACACGATTCTCTTTTGATGCTGCGGCTATATCCCAATGAGCAATTAAACCATCAAATCCTGCACTAATCAAATGGGTTGAGCGTGTTCGGTGTGGATTCCAGGCAAGCCCATAGCTAAGATAAAACCTTAGTGTCGGTTTACTACCCTTCTTTTGAATGTCCCATTAATCTCAAGTCTGGGCTAAACGGCTCATCTTCTTTTGGAAAAGATGCATGTGTGGTTCGATCAAAGACATACACTTCTCCTGACCTCGACTTGGTTGCGATCACATTAGGATTTTCATATTGATACCGTGCTCGATTCACTTCACCTTCATGAATGATTTTTTGTGTGATTTGTATCTGTGCATTGTTGTATCCACCATACCCTCCAATCTCTAATATACACGATGAGAGTCTTCTACAAAAACGTGTGTCTTCAATTTACCGTTACTACTTTCTTCGTACTTGCGAAGATCAATATCTTGACTATCCTTGGGTAGCTGAACAGACGCAATCATCAAGTAATTAGGTTCTTCGTCATTGGTATGAGTACCTAATAGCAATCGCTGTGTCTTGTAATTCTTGTCTGGTCTGTTCTCTACGTCAGGGAACCATTGACAAGTCAGACTGGGCCATTCTAATGATTTGGTAACTACAAGATCGTAAAGAAAACGCGCATTCTTTTTCCACGTCTTGTATTCTTCCTTGATTTGTTTTTCTTCTTCTGTTTCTGTGTATTCTGTTTTCATTAATCAAAAACTGTTCCATTCAAAAAGCAAAATGACACTTTACCGTAATCCATTTTATTAAAGGAAAAAAAAAGTAAAATAAAATTTTATAAGCGTGTCGCGTCAATTTACAAGCTGTAGGGTAGATTATTATTTTTATAAAAGGAGGGAGTAAATTGATGCCAGATTGTTTTATCTTGATATGCATCGTTGAATGCTTTATGGCTCATTATTATGTACTCTTTTTAATTCATTATAACAACATCTCTCTCTTTATTCTCTTCTTTTTTTCATTGTAAAGAAATAATGAACCTTTATTTTTTTAAAGTGTAAAAAGACAAACCTTTGAAGCCCAGATACTATTTCTATTTTTTTTTTTTCTTTATTTCTTTATTTTTCCTTGATTGTCATTATGGGAATTCTAGCAGGCAATGTCGGTATAACTGACCTAAGATGCAAAGACGATGGCATACCAACAGAGACATCAATAGACCAAGTAAAAAAAAAAAAAAAAAAGTTGAACACTTGATAACTTTGACTTATTTTTTGGACAGAAACGAGTAGAGGAATCTGTCTTGGAGAAATATGTTCCTTATGCACCCAATAACACGGATAAACAATCCATAGAAGAGTAAAATAAAGCACAGCCAAAAAGGAATATACCTTTCTTATTTATCTTGTAGTATTCGATTAAAACGACAAAAACATATCGCCTACCTTAAACGAGGTCTGAACGGACTTGACCAATGGGCCTCAGCACTTGATGCCAGTAAACCTTGGTTAGTTTATTGGATCCTTCATTCCTTGGATTTGATGGAATACACGTTTGAAAAAGAATTGATTGACAGGTAAAGCAGTGTGTTTTTTTTTTTTTTTTTGACTATTTATTCATATCCCCTTCTTCTAGAGCCATTGATTCAATCAAACATTGGCAGATACCCACAGGTGGATTTGGAGGAGGCGGAGATCAATTAGCCCACTTGGCAACGACTTATGCAGCTGTGAATGCATTGGCCATTCTTGGTACAAAAGAAGCCTATGAAGCTGTTGACAGGTAAAAGCGTTGAATGGGTCATAGAGAGGGGATGATTGACAAGCGAAAAATTAGAGAAAATCTGTACAACTACTTGATGCGCATGAAACAGCCAGATGGATCATTCACGATGCATGATGGAGGTGAAATTGATATTCGGTAATATATATATTTTTTTTTTGAATGACTCTACTTACACCTCTTAAAAGTGGATCCTACTGTGCATTAAGTGTAGCGGCCTTATTGAACTTGTTTACGCCCGAATTAACAGAAAATTGTATTGATTTTATCCGCAGGTCACAGACCTATGAAGGAGGGATCGGGCCCTATCCCGGCAAAGAGGCTCATAATGGATATACGTTTTGTGGATTAGCAGCAATGCAGTTACTGGATGGCATGTCACAATTGAACCTGGATCGCTTGGTGGTAAGTCGTGTATGATATATATATGCACAAAACTCATATTCTATTAGGATTGGTGTTCAGGACGTCAAATGAAACTGGAAGGAGGATTTCAAGGACGTACGAACAAACTTGTCGATGGCTGCTACTCTTTTTGGGGAGCAGGCGACTTTCCCATCATCAAGGCAGCACTTGATGCCAAGGTACAAATAGGTAAGAGAATAAACAAAATAGATGTTGTGTACAGTATTAAGACAAGTATTAGATGATTATCTCTTTGACAGGGAAGCTTTACAAGAATACATCTTGCTTTGTTGTCAGAGCGCATCAGGAGGACTGATCGATAAACCAGGTAAAGGTCCAGATTTCTATCATACCTGCTACTGTCTCTCGGGCCTTTCCACCGCACAGCACAGTATTATCTATAAGCCTACACCGGACATCCCACCTGGACTCAGATCTATCCTGTGGAAGTGTCAAAATGAGTTTACGATTGTGGGTGACGTGATTGAAAATAGTTTACAACCCACCCATCCCATTCACAACATCACTTTGCGTGCAACAAGAGATATCCTTGCCTACTTTTATCAAGACGAGCTGAAAGGCCTTCAGGTGCCTACAGACGATCCTCCTTTTATGGAAGACGAAAAGAAATAAAATTCCGTTGCATATTATTTTTCTTTTTTTTTTTTTTTTCTTTAAACATGAGTCATTCTCCAAACTTGAACGCACAACCAAAAAAGGGTATTTTAAAAAAGACAAAGTCAACCCCTGAGACGACAAGGTAAGAACCGTACAAGTTCGAATGGGATAACTGACATGTCTATAGATTGAGATGGGATGAAGCTAATTTAGAATTAACGGAGGCACAAAAGGATTCTACCATGAAAATCACAGAACCCAAGACACCTTATGTACGCTATAATTCAGAGACAGACCAAGTTCTCAATATGGATGGTAAAAAATTCCTTTCTCTTTATTTATCACATCTAAATAACCCCTTCCACAGAGATACCCGATGGATTCATTTTGGACAGAGGCGCGGAATCAGATAAATCAAGTGTCACGTCGAATGGATCAAAAGGATCACGCCGAAGAGTATCAGTAAGTGACGATGATTGGGATGCAGATGAAGAAAATAAGACAGAAGAAGAAAAGCAAGAAGGTACATAGAATAACAAAAATAAGACATGCTTTTGTTAACAACAATGATAGCTAAAAGACGTCATGAAGAATTTCTTCGAAAGAGAGCTATGCATTATAATATGGGAGCTGCTTTAAGAAAGAACAAGGACACGGATGATGAAGAAGGAGAGCCTATGGAGGAATAAATAAAAAGGTGTTTATGCTTGTCATGAACGGAGATTAAAACGAGCCCTTTCCCTTTTTTTTTTGTCCAGCCACTACCTTTTTTTTGTTTTTTTGTGGATATGCAACAACCTATTCAACAAACAGGTCGACTTGACTTTTTGTCTAATGCCAGTCAGCTCATGTTTAATGTCTGTCCTTCATTGTCACGATTTTACATGAGTGAATTTCAACAAGCTCTAATCGAGTATGAATTAAAACCAACCAAACAGATGGAGAGATCAGCCTGTCAAAGCTGTGGTGAGATTGCTATACCTGGACTAAATACAGCAGTCAGAGTAATTCAAAAGAATAGAAAAGAAAGAAAGAAGAAGCAGCTGAGAGCCAAGAATCTGATAGAAACAACTTGTCTGACTTGTTCCCGTGTTAAACTATATCACGGTTCATTTAAAAACAAGCTACATCAAAAAAAAGAAGAAATCGGCATAGTAAAGCAAGAACCTGAGGTTAAAAAGAAAAAGAACAAGGGCAAAAATAACAATCTGAAGGCACTGCTGGCTAAACAACAACAAAAAGAAAAGAAACCAAATAATAATAATAGTAGCTTGTTGGGAGATTTTTTATCTTGTTTATAAAATATACATCTGTGCATATACACACACACAGAAGAGAGAGAACATATACAGATACATATACACACATTTACACAATTTTTGGTTGTTATTTGCTTGATGAAGTTGTATTAGTAGGATGGCTGCTTTGATCATCATTTGTACGATTATTATCATCCGCATTTAATAAATAGAATGGGTACTGTCTTTGTGATCTTTTGGTATCACTCGTATTATCTTCATTATTGTGTTGATACGCATAATACTGTTGTTGTTGTTGAATTGCCTTGACCTGTCTCTTTCGTGGTCTACCGACTGGACGAGCAGCTGCTTCATTTTCAGCTTTGAATTCAGACAAGTACTGCTGATACTTTTTATAGTTCTCCGTCTTTTGATACTCTTCAATCTGCTTTAAATATTCTTCTCTTGCTTTTAATGCATTTGTCTCATAGAATTCCTTTTCCTCGGGAGAAATACTTTTCCATCGATCACCGATAATTTTTGCTAAATCTGTAAACGACTTGTTCTGTTGCTTCAACTCGGCTCGTACATCATTTGAAAACATCACGTAGGCTGATGGTGGTTTGATCGGTGCATTTGTATCTGGTTTAGGATGTCGATGGTATTTGCGTTTCCATATTCGGTGGATATTATCACTTGTCACTGCCTCTTCTTCTGTGGATGACATTCCGCTTTGAGCGCTCATCGTGCCTGCCGATGGATAGTAATAGTTTTCTGGTGGTTGTGATGGATAGGATAGGGTCGCTGTGGGTGAATTATACATTATATTATTGTTGCTCATAGGAGAAGAAGCAGGTGGAGGGGAAGAGATGACTCCGTCTGCCATGATGATATCTGATGACAAAGAAGAGTTATTAAAATTTGTTTGAGCCATACTTAATGGCACATTAGGTGGTATTCCTTTTGCATTCGCCACTGCTCTTTGTAGTAACTATAAAAGGATGAATATGCATATTGTAAATAATAAAAGATTTACCCTTCTATGTCCTCTTTTTACTTGCATTTGTACAAGGTCTAATTCAGTTATTTCCATCAACTATACAAGTTAATAACAATACAAAAAAACACATGTATACTATTTACTGATTCCATTCTTTCAAATCCTTCTTCCATAAACACTTGAAAGTATTGCGATAATCCACATTGAGCCAAGAATGCTTCGACTTCCTTTTGTTGTTGAATTATTTTGTTGGGTGTCATACTTATTTGGTTTGGATGTGTGCTCCACTATTTATCATCCGTTTTATACAAAATTGATTACAACCAAGCATAGGCGTCTTCCCCTTTTTTTTGGTTCTCTTGTAAAGAAAATTTTTTGAGAAAGAAAAAAAAGGAGCAAAAAATAAATAAATGTGACGCCAAAGGGTTATTTTTTTTTCGAACAAAATAGAAAAAGTTTATTTTTTGATATTCCGATAACAAACTCACAGGATTATTCTTTTTCCTTTTTTGGGATTAAACAAGTCGCGATAAAGGCGTCTAGTTAATTACAGTTTTTTAACAGAAAGTCGCATTTTCGCAGTTTTTATAATACAATTTATACGAAAAAGCGATAAGTTAGCGCGACATTTTCTGAAAATGGTGTACTTTTTTTTACAAGAGTGTAACCTCTTTTTATAAATGCGTTTAGGCTCAATTTAGCAGGAGTGGGTCGATTTTAATAATTTGAAATACCGCAAATACAGCCTGTTGACCCTTTGCTTTTCTTTTTTTTTTAATTATTGACAACCCATGCTTCGCATTCTAAGACCACTACATAAACCCTTTGTGGCTCACACTCGGTGTCTGAGTACAGTCACTGAGAGGCAGTTGACAAAGGAAGAAAAAGAACTCATCACACCCATGATTCGCGTAGACCAAGCTGGTGAAGTAGGTGCCTACTACATTTACAAGGGCCAGATTGCTGTATTGGGAAAAGACAAAAACTTGAAACCCATCTTGCAAGAGATGTGGGACCAAGAAAAATTACATCTCGAACGATTTGACCAACTTGTTGGAGAACACCGAGTGAGACCGAGTCTGCTGAGACCCTTATGGGAAGTCGCTGGTTACGCGGTTGGCTATGGTACTGCCTTGATGGGTAAAGAGGCAGCTATGGCATGTACTGAAGCAGTGGAGACTGTGATTGGTGGTCATTATGATGATCAATTGAGAGAATTGGTGACCATAAAGGAACCCAATCAACAGCTGGTTGACCTTGGCAAGGTAAAATAGGAAGCATACATGATACATATTAACATAGAATACAGACTATAGCAAAGTTTAGAGATGAAGAACTTGAACATCATGACATTGCTGTAGCCCATGATGCTCAACTGGCGCCGATGCATTCTGTCATGAAGAATGTTATCATGCAAGGTTGTAAAGTGGCCATTTGGGTTGCTTCCCGTGTATAAAATATATATGTTTAAATACGTTGTTACATTACCCCGCAAAATAATTTTTTTCACCCACACTCATAATCATCATATGAAAATTGCATATGCGAAATATATAAACACAGCGCATGTGAATTATAAATACACATCTCTTTTTTTTGTCTTTTTTCTTTTTCTTTATTTATTTACTTCTTAAATGTCTGATATCAAAACTCCTGGTTTCCAAAGCTCTGAAGTCTTTGCTACTCTCAAGTCTAGCCTTGAATCTCTCCCTGCTGACAAGAAGGCTCAACTTCTTAAGCAAGTCAAGGGTATTTTTGAATTTGTTATAGAAAACAATGACAAGAAGAAGGAAACGTTCACAATTGACCTCAAGAAAGATGGTACGGTCGTCAAAGGACAAGGTGCTACCAAGGCTGACGCGATCATCACTATCAAAGATGGTGACTTTGTTGACTTGGCTTCTGGTAAATTGAACGGTCAAAAGGCTTTCACTTCTGGTAAACTCAAGATTAAGGGTCAAATGATGTTGGCTACCAAGCTCGATACCGTCTTTAAACAACTTGCCGGTAACAAGTCCAAGTTGTAAAGAGTATTCTTTTTGGTTGAAAAATAAATAAAAGGGAATGATACCGTGTTTTTTAAATTTATAAATATTTAGTCAAGGAGGATGGGACGATAGCAGACGTTAGCCCCTTTATAAACTCCTTGTTCGATAAATACGTCGCTTGAAGTAAATCCAACGGTAATATGGGGCCAGAATGACTATTTGGAAACGAGGGTGAGAATGGATAAAAAAGAATACATTCATATACCTCTGGATCAAAGAGTGCCGTATTTCCTTTCTTTTGAACATACAGCTTGAATATCTCTCGACGGATCTTGACAAGGTCATCTGACTTTACGATGATTTGGTATACGATCTTTCTGACATTGTTGATCGTCACATCTTCCTTTCCAAGGCAAACGATCTTGAGCTTGCTAGATTGGATCTTGTTCTTACGGGCGATATCGTTAACTTGTTCAATAGTCACGCCTGCCGAAGCAAGGACAGCAAACTCGGGAGGAGAGACAACAGTGATATGGGACTCACCTAAGGGCCTATTAGATTGACCTCCTTTGTCATTCTCGTCTTACCTCTGCTCAATAAAGGAACAGCAGTCGAATTGAGCTCTTCAAAGACGGGTTTGATATACTTGAAATCCACGCTCATGCCCAACCAGGAGTTATTACCTTTTTGATGTATTACTCTACGCTGTATTTTTTTTATCATATATCATTTACCTGCGGGATGTTCAACAAAAGGGACCTTTTTGGTATTCAAAATTTTACGGGATACCTTCAAGACAGGGCCTAATGTGCATATATATATTATAAACAAACTCCTTTTTTAAAAGAAAAAATTTTTTAAAACCTTGATAGTCAACACCCAAAGGAGTCTTGTAATGGACCTGTTTTGCATCCACAAAACAGTAAAGAAGAGTAATCAACAATAAAATCAGTTTCAACATGAAAACCTCTTTTTTTAAAAAAAAGGGAAAGAGAATAGAGAAAGAGCGCGTTTTTATATATAAATAGACATGTGTCTTTTTCACAATTGTCATTGGACGTGTTTTTTTTGTGTAAGCTTCATGCACACGTGCCTTCTCCAATGACAATTTTGGTGAATCTCACCTTTTATGTCTATACAAGAACTGATCTGAGGCAAGAAAATCAACACCGCATTGAATTAAACAGTTGCTAAAAAAACCAGGGCGGTTATTTTCCCCCCTTTGACTGTTATGGTGAGGGTTAAAAGTGCTGATATGGATTCAAAGCATTGGGTTAAGGCTGGTATGGTAAACGTGTATGACCATGGAAAGGTTTGTCAGAACAGTTTACCCCTTCCGTTTCCGAGTTTATTTAAAAGCTAGTGTGATGATGCTCTTGTCGTTCTTTACTGAAGGTACTTTTTGAAAATGAAGACATAAAGAATTTTCTTGCTTCAAAAGCTATTATTACCATCAAGCATGGTATTACCTTTTCCAAGAAATACAGATTACAGTGAGCCCAACTGTATGACTTTTTAATAAATGAATAATTAAGACCTGTGTAGAGCACATTCTGCCAAGATACCCGTATTCAATCACAGCTGGCAATGGTTCATTCGATCGTGCCTGATACAACAAGTTGTATTTAAATATGCATATTTCACTAATTCCAGCCGTGGATGATTAGTTCGCTTAGCTTTTACTCTTGACAATGGATGAAAACTGCCACAATGGAGGGAGCGTTATATCCTTTTAGGAGATCCATAGAATGATGAGATAAACGACATGTCCAAGAGTATCATTCCCATTGGATATACCTGTATCATGCCCAATGTATTCTTCTTCAGATTCTACACAATCAGTGACGTGATAAGTAGCGATGGAAAATAGAAAACCCTCCTCAGGGGGAGGGATAAAGTAGACGTTACACAGAAATTCCTATTTTTATTATATAGTCCTACTGAGGTTCAAATAACAGGATGCAGAATTGACAGTTATACCGAACAGAATCATAAAAAGATATAGCTCCGTTTCTTTAGAATTTCTTTTAAAATGATGTCAACTGTTAAGTTATTCAACCTGAAAAGATAAAGATGAATATGAAGCATACACGAGGTCTTTATCAAAATTAATGTTACATCCTAATTACACTTTGCATCCACTCTTCTTGCACCTGTCTGTGCGTAAGATACAAAAATAAACGCCGAGTTTGAATTATATCACTTCGACTTCAAACCTCATTTCCAGATTAAGTCAGCAAACACTATTTACATCCAACATGGTATCTTATTCCCGCTTTCAATGTCCCGTCATGAAAAGAGTATAAATACTTTTAATTTCTGCTTTTTCCTTCCTCTTCTTTTTCTTTACAAACCACTATACCATTCCTTTATATATCATGAAGTTTTCTCTTGCCGCCTTCGCCGTTGCTATCGCATCCGTTACTGCTGCCAACATCACTGTAAGAACATTACCCTTTATAAATGAATTATCAATTGATCGTATACATGATAGGTTATTGAACCTTGGGGACAATCTACCTGGGTAAGTCTTTTTTTTATTACGCTTAAACAATATAAACTTATACTTTTTTAGAACGCTGGAGGTTCTGGTCTCGTCCACTGGTCTGCTGCTAACGGCGCTGGTCAAACCTGTGAAATCCATTTGTTGACTGGTCAAGCTACCAATGCTACGTAAGTTTTTCTTTCTTTCTTTTTATAGTACATGCTTATAAACCTGTCAATGACTTGATATAGTTTGGTTGCTAACCTCACTGCCAATGGACACACTGTTCCTTGCGATTACACCAAGGCTACCGTAAGTTTGTTTATATATATATATATATATATATTTACTCATTTCCCATAATATAGTTCCTTCCTCTCCCTAACTACCCATCTGGTCAATACTTTGTTCGTATCGGTCCTGTTGGCTCCTTGCCTGAACAGTATGGTTACTCCAACTACTTCAACTACGTCGGAACTGGAAGTGCTTAAATATGACACACTTCCTTGTAAGGATTAAAAAACGTGTCATTGATAGAAACCTTATTAAAATCCTTTTTCCACCAGTTATTCCCTTTTCTCTTTTTTTGTTTTATGTCAGGTTACGCATTTAATACACATTTATAGAATTCTTCATTAATAAATTTTCCCTCTTGTATCAAACAAATTCAATGTGAGACATTAGGCTTTTATTAGTTATATTCATCAGCAGAGTTTTTTTTTTGTTATATATACAAACAACTATTCTTTAGTTACTATCATAGTCTCCAAATGATCCAAAGGATATATTGAACATATCTTCTATACCCATCAAATATCCTGGGTTTTCATAATCTGGGTATAGATCATGTTGTCTTCTTTCTTCTCTTTGATCTGGTTGATTATTTCTATCACGTATAGAACGCCGACTATTCAAGAATTAAAAAGATGTCCCCCTTTTGTTTATACTATTTACCAAATAGGACAGGATGCATTGAGTTCAAGCCACTGAAGGATACATTCTGAGTGGTATGTGTGATGACATGGTAATTCAGTAATTTCTTTTTGTTGAAACTGTTCAGTACAGATGGTACAATCTGTCGTTGTCTCTATACATATAATATATGAACTCATACATACACGTGTGTCATACTTTATGTCCCACCTATATCATTTGGCATACGCATTCTTAAAGCAGCAAGATCTGATTCCGATGCCCCTTTTCGTACTCTATGTTACGCTCACATTAATATTTAAAAATATAATTAAATCATTAAACCTTTCAGTAGCCACTGCCGTCCTAATCGAAAATACATCATGATAAATGACATTTTTAAAAAAAACAAACTTACGTGTGTCTAAGAAAGAACGAAAGAGGGAATCCAGTGATGATGCCGGCTTCCCATTCACTTATCTCTTCAGCCAATTCTGCCACAGAATCATAATCGTCGTCATAGAACGTAGTGTCGTCCATAAGCTGTTCTTGAAGTAAAAGTTCATCTACGTCTGGTATCGATTCATAGTCTAACCTGCCCCGATATAATTCTAAAGAGTCGGTTATACTGTACTGCTCTATATCCGAATTCTCCGTTATATCTCCATCGTCCTATCTTTTTTTATTAGTTCCTAGTGCTTTGTTATCTGTTTTTTCTACCTGTTCAAAGTTCATTCTGAGCACGAAGCATGAAAAGCATAATGTTGCTAACCCATCTGCATCAACATATACCGTTCTTCCGCAATTCGAACAAAGCATAGCTTGCTATAAATAAAGAGAAAAAAAAGTCAGCAGAGTTTAAAAAAGGGAAGAAGAAAATGGAATATTTTTATTTATGCAGCTTACAAAAACGCATCTCCCCCAGGTGAACACACTGTGCTTAGTTGAATCTTCTTTATGGCTTGCTGTTTTTCACAGGTATTCGTTATCATTTGATAACAGACAATAATAATAAAGGAAAAAAGAGGATCAAGGATATATTAAAATCACGTCATGGGCTTTTTCTTCAAAGAGAGAGGCAGGACAATGCTTCCATACATGATTTCTTGTAGAGAAGCTATATACATGTGTATATAGCTATCATTTAAAATCCAATCAAGCAATCGTTGTCCACAGTAATGAGTTTAAGATATTTCAAACTATAATAATATCTTTTTCTGAATGCATCAAACTTCATTAGATGATAGTAACCTTTTACAAATTCGCATTATCACTCCTCTTATTGGCCAGAGACTAGTTAGGCGAACTATCTAGCGAAAATTGACAGTAAGGGAAGTGCCTTTAAAAAAGATACAAATCAATCCCAATGCGCAAGGTAGGGCTTAACAGGTAACTTGGATATCATACGTAACCTGAGTTATCGATAGTGACCTTTCA
>NW_019671942.1:53585-54980 GCF_002708625.1 Rhizopus microsporus ATCC 52813 | reverse complement strand
TTTAAAAAAAATGTACTTACGGGATTATCATAAAATACGATTTAAAGAAAGACGAAGAACAAACACGTAACCTCTCTCTCTTTTTTTGATGGATTCGGTATTAAACTACATGTAGAGAACTTGTTGGCATTCCTCGATTTATTGTTAAACCTAAAAGTATATAAAAATAATACATATAAACTAATCATTGACATGTGACATGTAGCTGAATATCTAAAGCATAGAAAACATCCAACGTCTGAACTCGCGCTTCAACCTCTGAATGATGTGTTTATTACAAAACCAAAAAATGACAATAATAATGAGATGATGCCTAGGATACCTTTAAAAAGAGCAATCGACGCTTTGGAAAATGACATATCTGATCAACCTGATGACTTGATCGAGTTAGTATCAACTCGATCCAAGACGATACATGAATTGCAAGATACTAAACATGAACAATTAAACCAAGTGGAGAATACCCAAGAAATACATCCTACTCAAGATACGGTTCAAAGTGATACAATACCACAGGAGGACATAGACATTGAAAAGCAAACGGTCCGTTCATCAAGCTTTTCCGAAAAGGACCTGACGGATGTTGAATCACTGGCTTATACCCAAACCATAGATAGCCAATCAGTTCGAGACAGTATGATGCACACACAGGATGAACTTGGAGAGGAGCAGTTGGAAGATGAAGAGATGATGGAAGTAACGCATTTGAAGCCAGACGAGTTAAAGGAGATAGAGCAGTTGAAGGAGACAGAACAGGCAATGGACGTTCAGGTTGGGCAAACAGAAATGCAGTTGGAGGCAGATGACGATCAGATCAAGCAGACAGAGGTGGATGATGATCAGGCCAGGCAATTAGAGGTGGATGATGATATGCAGGCAGAGCAAACAGAGATACAATTGGAGATAGAACAGAAGAAAACTGAGATAGTGGAAATAGAACAGCTAGAGATGGAAAACGCCAAACATACCGAGGAAGAGACAAAGGATGAGCTCGCCAGGGATGATGCGCAAAGTGCGTATGGATATGATGGTATGGAGCTATTAAACAATGATACTTTAGCCGATGAGCAACCCATTGCTTCCCCAATATCCAAGTTATCAGAAGTCATAGATGATTCTGCTTTTCTTGATGATAAAGCAAGTGATGTAGTAGATGCCCATAGAGAAAGGCTTGATGAAGTAATTGATGAGTTAAAATCAAGTATAAGGAGTAATTATCAAAGCAAATCTATGAAATTGAGAGATATTCAAGCAGAAGTGCTTGATTCAGTCATTGTCAAAATCATCAAAGACGAAAAGTAAAAAAAGAAATACCTGTTTAAACTAACTACACTATTGTAGAATCAAATCGAATAATCCATTTGCGCACAGGGTCATTAACCATTTCTATGACTC
>NW_019671942.1:37498-50347 GCF_002708625.1 Rhizopus microsporus ATCC 52813 | reverse complement strand
AAAAAAAAAAAAAAAAAGTGAAAACTGTGTAATGTTTTGTTGTTATTAAAAAGGTAAAATCTTTTTCTTTATGATTGGCTTGTTCTTTGCTTTATTTCAAAAAAGGGAGGTTTATTATGTCAGAGAGAGTAGACACACTCCCTTTGTGCTTATGAGTATCTCATTGAGAATTTTTATAAATAATGACCCAATCTGAAGCTGTTGTTCATCAGTGGATGGTTCAAATAAACTAAACATTTTTGAAACAAAAACTTTGAGACATATATCGCCTAGAATGTGTCTCTCAAAGGTTGAAACAATAGACAAAGACCATTTTCAGTAGTCACACATGGGTCTCTAAAGGGAGCCCCTTTTTTCTTTCTTTTTTCTCTTTAATGATTCCAAGAGAATATTGTGAAAATGAGTTGTTGGCTGAAATATTTGGGTTTTTGCCTCAACGTTATTTTGATGAACTCTATGATTACATGAATGCCATCATGCATAATGTCATTGAAGGTGTCAATGAACGATTAGAAGACATGCACAAAGATAAAGCAATAGAAATATTTCATGTAATTAAAATATACACGGCAATCAAATACAGTCATTAACACGTGTGTAGATCATTAGAGCATTTGAAAATAAGCTAGAAATTCGCCTAGACGACTGTTTTAATACCTTACAACAATATGTGTACAGTTACGCCTGGAAGATACCCAATAACCTGAATATTGAACTATTCAATCATACAATTGACTTGAATTTATCAAAAGATAAAGAACTTGAATTGGATGAAAATATAAAAAGTTTAAAAAGAAAGATTCGTGCTGTAAAGATAGTTTATTCAAAATATTACATACAACTCACACTGCCTCTCTTCAGGAGCAACTCTTCAATAGCAGGTTAAAAAGGGATTTGGCATCGATTGAAAGTCAGAAAAAGTCAATAGAACCTTATCAGCAATTAGTAACGATGCTAAGAGAAGCAAAAGAGGAACATCAAGGTAATTATGTATACACATAAACATAGGTCCTCCCTAACGTGAAGTGGCAGTATTGAATACGGAAGATGCAGTAAAAAAGATTATATATCAACTAGATGTATTAAAACAGCTCATGGAAGACGTATACGCCAAAACTAAAAATCAGCCATCTCATGTCGAACCAGATGAAAAGATAAAACGACTGAGAAAAAACATCAAAGAGTTAATTGATGCTCAATCATGAGAAGTGTAGATAATAATAAAGTGTAAATATTTATAAAGTCTTAGGCTAATACTTTAATCACGCCATCTCTATCTCCACTAATGATCATTGGGTAAGGTAACTCGGTAAGAATGATGTCTGTGATGGCATCTATGTGGTTTCTGAGTAAATACTGTTGTTGTGCTACGGAGTTCGTCAGTGCATTCGTGCTTGCCGTAGTGTTGTTGTTACGAATACTGTTTCCATGGTGATTGTTGGTTCTATTGAACTCAAAATGGAATTTTGTATGCTCAATCGTATTCGTACTATACCTTGGTTTACTCTCGTCTAATTCTGTACCCAAGATAACTCCCGAATTTTCTATTCTCGCTGTATCCCAAAATCGTATCTTTCGATCGGATCCTCCAGTGATCATCAGCCGACAATCAGCAGGCGCTGCAATGGCTCGGATTGAATTCTCTGTAAAATTGGATTCATTCATCGTGAACGAATTGACTAGTATTTCTCGATCACCCGGCGTTTCAAGAGGCTACTACTACTGTTAATTCATTGGGGGGGGGGCTTTTATAAATTGCACAAACCTTGTATGCCTCAAGTATCACTCCCGTTGTCTTTTCATCCCCCGATTTTACAGCAAATACCTCTGTGCACTGTAAGTTGACAATGTCCCATATAGACACTTCATTTTTGCCAGAAGCAATGATCACTTGCTTGTTTTCCGCTCGTGGATCCTGATTCAGTAAGAGCACGCTGATACGGCTCTTGCTCGGATGAAGCCACGATTTGAGTGGAATCTGAAATCGTAGGTCGTATAAGGTCAATATGCCTCTCATGGTTCCTACGAGTAACCATGTATTCAACTTGTCAATCGTCATTGCTGTTATCACTCCGTGACTTTGAGGATTTTGTAATTTCCAAATGATCTCCATCGTTAATAGGTCCAAGGCATAGATGCGGCCTTTTGTTGTAGTAAATATCAGAATGGATTTGGATCCCGCCATCGTGTTTGAAGTGTCTGTCATGTGTAAGTATTCCCTTGCTTTCTGTAGACTATCATTACTCACTGCTAGTTATATGTCTCAAATGAAGCGCATATTCATCCTGTAGTTGAAATTCTCGCACTGGAATACATTTTCCAAATTTCAGCGCTGTTCCTGCATTATGAATATCCACTCTAACAAGCGTGAGTGATATTTAAAAGAATCACATTTTATATATACCGAAAGATATGGATGCTTCCATTATCTGAGGCAGATGCGATGCTGTAGGTTTGTTGAATGAACGTGATGCATTTTATCCTACCACCTATAGACTAGATTGTAAAAAAATAACAATGTTTGACAGATTACCTCAGCTTACCTTGCTGATTATATGTCACCCTCGATCTATTTGTGACATTTCTTTCAAGCCTTGAACAATCCCATATCTTGACTGAACCATCATCAGAACATGATGCAAATAGCAAATTATCCCATGAAATAGCCAATTGGTTAATAGAGGCTGTGTGTTCAGTGAAATGAGCCACCAAGATCCCCTCAGGTCTCCAATTGGCCATGGTCCTAAACGGTGCCATGCCTTGAGGTAATCTTCTGATGCGTTTCAAAACACTTGGATCTCCAATAAATTCGGGTATATAGGGAGGAAAAGCTTCCATGGCAGTTTTGTATAAAAGTTTTTGGAGGTGTGCATAACCAACTACACCTTTGGGTCAGTTGAATGTTTATACTGGTTATAAATGTACCTGAGCTGACATCTAATGTTTCCTTGTCATTTTCATCCTTGCATTTCTCTACCATGCTCAAACTGATGGGTTCGTCCATTTTCGTGTTTTTACTTTTGATCGCGTCCATGGTCAAGATGATACCTTTGCGTATATATAAGTACCGCACGAAACTATGCCTGTGAATAATCTTACTCTTTGGGCGCTCAAGGCTCTTTGGTAAACTTGTTCCAAAGCTATATTCAGATGGACTTGCTTTGGGCGCTTCCACCGAATCACCTGTTGTATTAATCGGAACAGGTGCCGTCTTATGGTTGTCCTGAGCGAGAGCCCTGACATGTGGCTGATTAGCTATTTGATTCACTTTACAAAGATCTTCACGGGAATGCGATCTGATGGGCTTTGCTTTGATCGTGGTTCTCTGTACACTTGTTTTTGCATTATGAATTTTATGAGACAAGTCTGGTAAGAAGACTGTCATGGGCGTCACACCCAGGTTTTTTAACAGGACTTCTTCCTTGCCCATGTTTTCATACTCATCTTTTGAACTAGGGCGGTTGCTTCTCGTTTTCACGCGTGATACTTTGAATATGTAGTCTCGCATGTGTCTCAGCTTTTCCTCATCGTCCAGGCTCATACCAACTGACCGTAGGCGTTCTAGAAAAGCTACATCTCTAAAAGGAGGTGAGTACATGTCATTTGATTTTTTTTTTTCTTATTTTACTCTTCAGAGTTTTCATCTTCTTTTTCATTCATTCCTATGGCTTATTTCAGTCAATGATGTTGCTCACAAGCTTGTATATGTTATATACCCATGATGGCCGACGATCCAGATTTGAAGGATTCTCTTTGCTTTTTCCAGAAAGTAGATCTTGTAGTGGCCTTGGTAGCCCATAGGATAGCCTGTTCATAGACTTGACGTGGTATCTAAACAACATGTTACAAAAAAAAATGTCTCTACAAAAAATAGAGTAGTTACAGGTGATTCTATATTCTGTAGCAGCAGCTCTTCATTAATATCTGCTATATCTGATCTTAAAAAGGGTCGTAACAAAGGATACACGATACACCAAACGTCTGTTTCGGGCAAATGTTTGATAGCAGAAGAAATAAATCCAACAGATCCATCACGGATCCATATATTGGGGTGGCACATCAGAGGCCAGACGATACTGACAATTTCCCAAATTTTCATCTTTGGAAATAGACCCAGGTCAGCTAAACTGGTTAGTGAATTGAGCACCTTTTCGACTACAAACTCTTCAGGATCCGTAAGAGCTTGAATCATGAGCGGTAGGATGTATTCTTCCAAACTTCGTGCTCCCACAAAGGTACCAACACCTTTTATGCTCTCAAAAAATGCACTAGATAGTGTTAATAAAGATACGCCTATAGTGTATCATTTACCTTCTCAGCATCCAATCCTTGTCGTTCAGATAAGTGATCATATGACTTAGGAGCACATCATTTGCCTTTTGTCGACCAAAAAACACACATAGTGAAGTGATGTTGGTCAATAAGGCTCGCTTGACAGAACTACTTTTGTCGATCAGCAGCAGGGTCGTTTGTTCTTGAATGACGGATTGAAGTTCCTGAAGATAAGAGTCATACGAGGACTATATATATACAATGGGATTAAAATAAGCACAGAAAAAAGAAAAGTATACACTTGCCTCAAAATCCAAATCTTCAGATTCAAGGTCGGAAGGATAGATATCATCTGTCTTGAGAAACTAGCGAGAGACATGAGCGTAAATGTATAAACAATGACAAAGCTCTTACCTGTGTCATTTCCAAGAATCTTAGGGCAGTCTCTGCTAGTAAAGCAATACAAGAGGCATAGGTTGATCTGACGAGAGCATCTGTATCAGTTGTAAATGATCGAAGGCTCGGTAAGATATATTCTGGAAATATTCTTGCGTTAATGGGAGATATGGATTCTACCATACACAGCTATATACAGATGATATGAGTCACACAAAAAAAAAAACGCATGTTTACTTACAATTCGAGTCAAGGTCTTTATTGCATTTGCTCTCACCAGTGCTGATTCATCTGTTAATAAGCACATCAAGTAAGGGACTAGACGGTCAAGTTTGACATCGTCAGGAACTTTTTCTCCGAGGGCGAAAAGTATATCGAGTGCTTTCAGTTTAGAGCTTGGATAAAGAGTGTTTCGAATCAATGAACAAATGAATGAAAGCAGGATGAGTGATCCTTCCTCTACACACAAAAACATATCAGTTGTTTGAAACAGCGTATCAAGACATGGATTACCTCCAGGTTTGTATACGACACCATCTTCGTGTGTACTAGAAATATGACTGTGATTTGGAAAGGTGACCTCGGGAGACAATAGTATCTAGAATACACTGTTACCGAAAAAGCCCTTTTATTGAACACATACTTACTGATGATGCAGTGGCTGTGTTGAATGAATCTATGTATAGATGTTATAAATAACCCAATCATATTCACAGCTATACCTTTTCGTTTCTTGTGTTTTTCTTCATCCGCGTCGTCAGAGGATACATAATCCATAATCTTTTCAAAATCGAAAAAAACGCGTTCAATCTTCTCATCCGCATCCGTTAGCTTTCTGCTTGTCATGTTGGGGTAAGCTGAAGATAAGGCAGAGAAGAGAGTTGTATCCTTTTGCTCGACTTTATCAGTTAAAGAGCTCATGTACTGGTATAAGAAAGAATAAAAGTAATGAGGAAAGGCTTTTCCGTGCCATTGAGTTAAATAGTCTTGTGCTGATAACCGAGCAGTTGGATCAATCTGTATCATGTGTTGTACTAGTTCTCTAATGTTCTTGTCTTCAATCTTGTTCAGGCTTGTACTTGGATTATATTCCCCACTCTTGTATTTGAATAGCTGTGATAACGTAAATAGGGAAGAACCTTCTAAAAAGAGTTCTGCAATCACGCAGCTACAAAATGTCAATATATGGATGAGGGAGTTTTTTTTTTCTTTTTTTTTTCTTACCCAAGTGAGAATATGTCCATCTCTGGTGTGAGTTCATTCAGATAATCATCCTCATCCATCATTTTCTATTGTTACAATGTAAACAAATGCATCTTTTTATCACATTGTTTTTAATTTACAATGCGTTGATCTATCTCTGTTCCCGCTTTGTAAAACCGCTCAGGGGCTATGTAACACGTTCTTCTAGACGATGTATCAAAAAAGAATGAAAAATCGGCAGGATTATCCTACATGGGTGTAAATGGTTTGATAAAGTGGTTCTGTTTTCTATATGTACCTCTGGTAAATAAGTTGGTTTAAAAGAAGCAAAGTCGACTATAAATGCCCAATTCCAGGATGTGACAAGAACATTCTCTGTTTTGATATCGCCGTGATATACCTTTCTTGAGTGAAAATCAGCAACTCCACGTATGAGTTGATAAGCAATCCATTTTTTTTCAATGGTTGTTAGAAAGGGCCGTGTGCTAATAAACGAGATGTGTAAGGATCTAGAAAAAATGTATGTAAATATTCTTTACCTGATCCTATCATACAGGTTGCTATACAGATACTGTCTAACAAGATAGGCTGCTCTATCTGTCTCTAGTATCCTCTGAAAGGAAAAGGCATTATGCACATCGGATAAAGTCTTGTATTCCTCTATATAGAAAGTGTTGGCTCTTTCAAAGTATATATCTATATGTCATATGAACCTTTCAATTTCTTCACTCTCTTCTTTAGTGACATTCCTAACTCTGGCTTAACAAATATCTTAACAACCACGTAACCGTCCCTTTCGTGTCTGCCTAGAATGGTCTTCATGAATCGAGCATTGCCAATACTATATAAAATATATGCATAAATATACAACAGTTGTAGTTGTTGACAATGTATGAAAGCCACCTTTTCTGATAGTTGATGTCATTCAGCTCGCTTACATAACTGTCGATTCCTGCAATGGCTGTCACAGTTGAGATTTTGTTACCCATCTTGAAAATGAAGCAGGATGCAGACAAAGTAGAAAAAAAAAGGTAAATGTTACAGGCCAATGAAATTAAATGGCCGACATGAAACGTTATATCGCCCTAATGCATGATTTCTGGTCATCCTTCTTATTTTAACAATATTTTAACCCTCCACTCCCTCTTTAATCCTATCATAATTCAATCCTTCATCTATGATTCAATAAACGGGGCACCCGCTATGAGTGCTGTCCCCTAAAAAAAATCGCCCTGTAGAAAGACAGCCACGTACAATATTTAATGACCCTTTATCCATAACAGTTCACACAGTTATTAAATATATATCATCTACTGAAATGTCTGCCAACTTTAAAAGTATCTCCATCTCTATTACTGCTGATTTTGTTTGCCCTACTGTTCCAGATTATGAGGAAAGTGGTCAGACCATCATTACTACGTCTGATAAGTTCGAGGAATGGTTCAAAAAGGACGCGTTATCGCATGCTAAGTGGGTCTTTAAACAACAGTATCCCGTTGCAAGCAATCTCCAGTTCATCGAGGAGCTCATTCTTGAAGCTTTGCCAGCTCACACCACCTTCTATTTGTGTGATCATGCTGGTGTTGGTAAGAAGAAAGCTACATTTGGCGCCTAACCGAGAAGCCAAATACAGAAGCTATATCCAGAAAAAAGCAGAAGAAAGTTCAAAGAATGATTCACAACAATCAATAGACGATAATAGCAGGACATCTACTTTTGCCGATCTGCCTAGGAATGTAAGAAGGAATATTGTACGAGGCGAAGAATACAAGAAAAAAAAGTACGAAGCAAAAATAAAAAGAAAGCCTGAAGAAGCACACAAATGGAAAGCTAAAGTCGATACGTACCAAAAAAGGATTGATGGATACAAAATGGCTGTTTTGGTAAGATGCCTTATTTTCGTGCTACAAGATATTGACAATGTAACATTCTTACTTCACAGGCTAGGAAAGTCGAAAGGAGCAATATAGCAAGAGTTGAGAGCACTGTTGCAGGAGAAAGTCAACTCACCAGTAAAAATAATGACGAGGATGACGTGGAAGAAGAAGAGCTGATCACAGGCAACACCACAGATTTAACAAGAAGGAGATTACGCTGTTTAAAATCTGCTCTGAAAAGCCTACTTCTCAATGACAGAAAAGATGCATTCAGTATCGACGACCTGAAAAAGGAATGTTCTGACGTCAAAGAAAAAGAAGCATACCCTTGCCTGCTGATTTTGAATGCTTTGAAGTCGTATATTCCAAAGAAGAAGGAACGGCTCATTATAGCTCATCAATTACCACTTTGCATCCTAGCGAATGATACTCTTTTGTATGCTGGCTACAGAAAGCTTTGTCCGCAGCCATCTGTTTCTACACTACATGTCTTAAGAATAGACGAGCCATCATTGTATCAAATATTGACCAGACTGCCTTGTGCATTGGCAATATTCAGCTATGATAACTATCTCATAGAATCAGTTGAAGAAGCTCGCCAAAACAAAGATGCTGTTTTTAGCTCATTTTTTGATATGAATGATATAGCAACGGTGTGAAAGCCCAACGGTCTAGAGTTTGCTCAAAATATAACACTGTTGCCTGGAATAAAGACCGCTTGCTTGCTTGGAACAAAGGATGCTGTGGGTGATTCAAACAATAAGAAAGGTCCCGCCTCATATGAATTGACAGATCATTCAATTGTGAAAGAGGAATCTAAAAAGCCGAAAGAAACTCTTGTACAAGAAATCCAAGGCTTGCAATCTGAAGTCGTTCAGATAGAAAAATTGCTTAAAGATGCATTGAAGAACAACAATAACAGAGACTTCTCCAAGGACATCAAAGACTTGAAGGCCAAATGGAGAAATAGCAGCCTTGAAGAAAAGGTGACTTATACAACGCTATCGAACAAGTTAAAGATGAACGAAATTAGTCGTTTTTGTCTGTGCAAGCAGCAAGAGATAAACTGAAGTTGAAAAGACAACTGATGCATTTTAAAAGGGTAGCGATGAAGCAAAAACCTGCAATTACCCACGAAACAACCACTGCCTCCCAAAGCAGCAATACTCAGTGGCATATTGTCCAGAAATATGGTCATGGGATTGCTAAAGTGGAAGATTGTCAACTAAGCCCACAGGTTAATCCTTCTGAAGAGTTCATTTTTTCTGGCACAGATAATGGTCTGAAGACTATGACAAGCACTGCTCCCCTGACAATGAAACGATTCAAGTATCATCTTGAGCTACGCGATAAGTACAAAGCATTGGAAAATATCGATGAGTGTAAAGAAGAAGCTCAGAAAATAGTGAGCAAGTATAGCGGTGAAGAATATGATGCAAACTCATTTCTGCAGCTACCACCTTCTATGGCAATAAAGGCAGGCGATATAGATATTGGCTCAGGATATTATAATGTCCGAAGAAAGCTGGAAAAAGCAAAGAAGTCAGCAGAAGGCAAAGCAGTACAAGCCATTGAAAATAATCTTTCAAAGTTAGACTTAAAGATGGCAACAAGCGTTGAGCAAGCAATGAATATACACCAGCAACGTGTCAGTAACCGTTTAGCTCAGAAATTTTTATAATTCCAAAAAGAGAGTCAAATTGAAAAGGACATGTGAAATACAAAACGACCACTTTCGAAGACGCTTGTATGCGAAAGAAAGAACGTTTTTGATAGGGAAGAAAGGTAAAGAGCACAGTAATATACGATTGATGAATACTAACTATTATATAAACTATTTAGTAAAAGGTAGAAGCAGGCCATGTCCTATCATGTTTATCAGAGACAGAGGCATGGGGGTAGGCTCAACCATAAAGGGATATAGAAGATATGATGGAAAATGGAAGCAGTGCATGCATGGTATGAACATCAATGTGTGCATCACAAATGAAAACATGACATCACAAACATGCATGTACTGCTTCTCCAAGCTGGACCATTCCATCCATCGAAAGGTTATAAAAGGCAAAGAAATCAAGACAAAGGCCAAAGGAGCGTTCTTGCGCCGTAATCTTGACTGTGTTTTGGTCACAAAAAAGTTGCCAAACCTAGAGATAACCTGTCTGCCCTTGCCATTGGTCTTTCTGGCCTTTGCTCACTGCTCTTTCAGGAAACATTTCCTGAACTATCTGCTAAAATCAGCCACTGTAGCACTGAATTTATAAGCAAGACCGCATCCCTCCTAAATGCAAGAGAATGCTGGGATACTGGCCATGATGTCAGTAATCGGGGTAAGTCAAAGACATTTGAAAAAAATGGCTTCTAATATTCTTCAATAGATCGAGTTGTGACTTCTTAATTGCGGTGGCAGTTTAACGTTCCCGAAAAAACAATGCATTGACATCCTTGAAGGACTCTCTTGTAATCAAAAATAGTCAACTATTTGTTGGACAATAAAGATTATGTTGATTTTATACTGTACACATCTAAATAGCTACTTTACTGTTGTATGACAGTCCTTAAAAGGGGATGCACGCAATCAACCCTTCTTAGAATCATCTGATAATGCTTTTTTTTTTTTCTTAAGCCTGATGACTTGATGACTATAGAAAACATCAGCTGATGATGAGAGAATCAGTTTACATGTATAAATAATTGATCAGGTTTATTAAATGTGGTATGTATATATAGGAGAGGTTAGTTAAAGGCTCTACCATTTGACAAAGAGGCGTACATAATTTCAATTTGTGATTCATACACTTTCTTTGCATTTTCACGTCTCAACTTGAAAGTGGGTGTCAAGAGATCATTTTCAATCGAGAATTCGTTGGGTGTAAGGTAGACACTTCTGATCTGTTCGAATCCCTTAAGGTCATTTTCTTTACCGTATGCTGTTAACTCCTTCAGCAATGCCTTTTTCACTTCATCGGATGCATAAGGGTCCTCAACTGTAGGGAAATGTTCTTTGGCCCAAGCAGAGAATGCGTCTTTATCAGGTACAATGATGCCTACTAATGAAGACTGCATAGAGTCACCATAGACAAAGGCCTGTGCAACCAATTCGTGCTTTTGGTAAACACCTTCGATCTTTTCAGGTGCAATGTATTCTCCCTAATCAAAAATTAACACAAAGGGTTCTTTTCATTCTGTTTTTTTTTTTTTTTTTTTTTACCTGAGATAGCTTGAAGATGTTCTTTAGACGGTCAATGATTACTAAGCGATTGGCAGAATCGAATTGACCGATATCTCCTGTATGCAACCAACCATCCTTATCAATTGCTTCGGCAGTCTTTTCGGGTAATTGATAGTATCCTTGCATGATGGAGGTACCTCGAATACAGATTTCACCACGAGGAAAAGGTTTGTCTGTTGAGAAATATTCCATTTCAGGCACATCAACCAACTTAATTTCTGAACAAGGGAAAGGTGCACCAACAACACCTGATGTATTATCATCCGTAATGGTCTATCATCAAACATATTAGCTTTTATAAATTTCGTATGTCTATTTTACCAATGCTCCACCACAAAAGTTTTCTGTTTGTCCATATCCTTCAAACACCTTGGCTGAAAAACAAATTCGCATGAAATCCATCACATCAGGTGAGACAGGAGCAGATCCACTCAGAATAAAACGAAGTCTACCACCCAATTTTTGTCGAATCTAATGACCTCTCCCTGTTACCAACATATGCTTATAAATAATAAAAAAAGACTTGCCTGTGTAAAGACGACACGGTCCCAAAGCCAGTGATAAACTGTCTTTGAGAGATGCCTTTTCTTGGATTGGAAGGCTGTATTAAACAAGTAAGCTGAAACGCCTCCCTTTGCTTTAACGCCAGCCAGTACTTTGTCAT
Source organism: Rhizopus microsporus ATCC 52813 (assembly GCF_002708625.1). NCBI lineage: Eukaryota > Fungi > Mucoromycota > Mucoromycetes > Mucorales > Rhizopodaceae > Rhizopus > Rhizopus microsporus. The sequence continues at coordinate 38,703 of NW_019671942.1, read as the reverse complement.
AGATACGGTTGAAGAGTCGAGGCACTGAGCAAAAGACGGTGGGTCTCAATTCTGCAATGTCATCTAATAGTTTAAGTGTATCTCCCTATTACGTAATATGAATATACTTTTTTTTGGGAATTAAAATTAATATACCTGGTAGTAACCGATGGCTGCTCCTCTGAACAAATGAATGCCTTGTGCAACACGTTCGAATACATGAGCAAGAGGGAGATATGAGATATAGATATCATCTGAATTGACATCAGCAAATGTGCCTTTGTCACCTAGAGCTGCAATGGCTGAGATGGCTGCTACACAATTAGCCTGAGTTATAACAGCGCCTTTAGGAACACCGGTTGTTCCGCTATGTAATATTGCTTAGTTGATCGTTTATATAATTTTTTTCCCGAAATGTGTACCTAGTGTAGCAAATGGTAGCAATATCCTCTGGCTTGGGCAAATCTGATTCTGATGTAACCTCGGAACCCATCGTTTCGACTTCTCGGAAAGTGTACACCTTGATACCTGCAGCTTCGGCCTCAGCTTTCTTTGCAGCGTCTACTTCATCATCCATGATGATGGCTGTACTGATGGTAGCGATTTGAGACTTTAATCTGATGATGTTATCCAATTTGTCGGCACTCAAGACAATATATTCCATACTTGTCTGGTTAATAATGTATTCCATTGCTTCGGCACCTAATGTGTCGTAAAGTGCAACAATCATAAATGCTTGTCTGTAAGATGCAATTTCGGTCATAGTCTATGAAACATAAGTTCTCTGAAAGAATATCCCTATGTGTATTACCCATTCTGGTCTATTGACAGAATAAATGCCAATGGCATGTTGACGTTTTAAGCCAAGCTGCAGCATACCCTTTCCGAAATTCTCAATACGCGTGCGAACTTCTGGATAATTCTGCCAGACATATTCCTTTGCTACGCCATTTTCTATCCGACGTGTGCCCATGAAAGGTTTATCTAATTGATTCTCTTTTTAATGTCATGGCAAGACTTTATATAATGTGAACTTACCACCCGCTGAATCATAGCCATGGACAAAGATATCCCAAGCGGTAAAGACTCCTTCTGGATGATCAACCAGTTTGTCTGCAAATTTGAAGTGACGAAAAGGTACAGTTTCACCCTCTTTCTTTTCAGATCCTGGAGCTGGTACAGAATAAGGTGGGTCAAACGCAGGCGGCATAGTGTGTGTTGCAGGA
>NW_019671942.1:10411-37398 GCF_002708625.1 Rhizopus microsporus ATCC 52813 | reverse complement strand
ATAAAGAAAAAAGAAGTAATGCTTTTTTTTTACCCAATTAAATTTATAGCTTTCGCTGCTTAAATAAAAAAAAGTTTTTGCTCAAATGCGTCAATAAAAGATGACTACTAAAAAAGTAAGGATTATATCTATTATGAAGGCAAATGTTTCCTTAAGGGCTACATAATACAGGAGAGAGAAGATATTGAATAGGCTATTATTTCTTTTTCTTTGTAGCAATGTTATTTTGTATTTTTTTTTAACAAGTAAAATGGATGGGGTTTCTCCCCCTAATCTCCCCCCAAAGTCACAACACTCTATTGTTCATGTATTACACAAAAAAGTGATATGCACTTGACCTCAAAGATTCCCTTTTTGTTAGATTGTCATACTGTAATCTGACAGCTTTCCCACCAAAGTCACGACTTAGAAATAGATGATTTCGCTCGATTCTTTTCACAAGAGAAAAAGGACAGAAGGGAGATACTCAAGGAGAGGTTAAGGGAGTAAATGGAACTAGGGATGATTCATAAAGGCGTGTCTACTCCTATTCATTGATCAAATGACGAATGAAATATAAATACGCAAGTAAGTCTATTTTACAACACATGTATGCACTCTTCCCAATTCCTAACTATGCGCAAGGTTTAGAAGAAAATGTTGTCAGTTTCTATAGTAACTTGATCAAAGTGCGCTCAGTCCATCTTGAGGCACATGATAATGCTAAAGTCTATTTTGCCGTATATATGTCCGTACATTCTATGCCAGCGATAACATGGTTTAAGAAAATAAAAGTGGGATTCAATTTGATTGTGCAATTCGTACTTTATTGCTGATGATCACAAAAGAATATAGAGAAAGAAAGGAGGAAAAACCATAACTGGATCTTTGTGATGACGCCCATTAAGAAAAGAGTTCTTCCCCCTTTTCTTTGTTTCCCTTCTCCTTTATCGAATTCTTTGCCTTTTTTTCAGTAAACTATGACATGATACTTTCGTTCATTTGTAGCACTTATCGTAACTCAGTTGTTGTATACTATAGTATCACTTTACAAAAGTTTTATCCATATACAGAAATAAGTTTAGCTATCCCCCTAATATATGCTGTAAAATGATGTAATGCTGTCCTGCTTGAACTATTATTATCAGAAAAAATATGCAAAGAAAAAGATTTTTTTTTTTACCATCTGAACGGACCGAGCACGCGACGATGTGAGCGCTGTCTTACCTTGATCCCGTCCTACTCTTTTTTTTCTTATGCATATTGCACTTTCGATAAGAGCCTTGGGGCACAGGGAAAAATAAGTACCTATCAGTACATGAGCAACAATATCATTGCTGCGCTTACTAACAACTACTAATCTTACCGTGCACCTTTGCCAGTTGATTCAGTATATGATGATACGAGACATGCAGAGTCAGAGTTGCGGCTTCACAACATAGACGTCGGACTCAACGAGACGATGGAAACGAAGCCTCTACCGAGCCAAGGGGCAGACCCAGAGCAGACCCTGTTGATCATACCTCTGCTGCATAGGGGAATGCTACGCGCGCTCCGCTTTTACTAGAGACATCCATTTTGTGTGTGTCAGGCTCCGTTTCTTCAATATTTGTTAACATAATTAGATGAGCTTTCAGTTTTGTTATACGCTCATCATGCAAGCCGATTAAACAATAAAGGTTTACTATTGAGGGGACTCATTAAGCAAACTAAAGCTGTATACAAAAATGGGTGTCTCCAGTACAAACGGAGCCTGGCACACACAAAAAGGGTGTCTCTAGTAAAAGCGGAGCGCGCGTAGCATACATCACGTAGTTTTTTTGCCTTCGACCTTTGAGGCTTGGACTCATGGATAAGGGCTATCCTCCCATTCATACATCCTGTACTGGATTAATGAAAGGCAAAAAACATCCTCGCAGCACAATCCCATTTAGGAGTCCTGATGTAAACAGGGCTCAGTCCAACCATCTCTCTTACCTCAGCCGCCTGAGCAGTTGATGGGCCGTTTTCACTAGAATGGACAACGTCGCCACTTCAAGGACAGCCTACGTCAACACAACACTACCTTTGCCTTTACTTCTCTGGTCTGCGATGTTGTTTTATCTGAGGATCGTGCCAACAACAACGACAACAATAAAAACAGAGGCGGTTTAAACGCTTTTCAGATCCATGACGCGCTTTTCTACCGTCAATGCTCCTTGATCCCAGTTGAGTGCAGCTAATCCGGAGATCATTAGAGAGGTTTTGGCTATGTTTGCTCAGTATAATCTCTTCACCCGTATTCACCGTCATACTTATAGGATATTGAGCAACTATGAGAGCACCAGCAGCGAGGATAGATCTAACAGCGATGGATCTATCCAAAGCGACCCATTCTACATCAGATTAATTGAAAGGGGCGATATACATATTCACAACTTGCCAACAATGCAGGTTATTATGGTGTAGTTTGGAAATCGCGATGTGAGCAGTGCATTAAATATATTGATATTTTTGTTTACAAATCAAGACACGATATGAAAGCTCTCGCTTCAGAAGATCTTCAAAAGTCTAGTGGTACCGTGGATTTAGTGTGCTGTGCATTCCTTAACGTCTCGGTAAGTGTAAAACGATAATACGTTATTTTTTATTCATTAGTCTTCTAGTTAAATGGGCTATTTGTATTACCAACTTTAAATGCTCCCTCCCCTCTTTTTACTAAATTAAATCCTGTTTCGTAATACTTGGGTTCTACATAGACAGAAGGCTCTCCTTCTCTTCTGATTATACACTTTTTTATTTTACATCTATTGGGTGTCCTTTTGTTCTTGAGCTGATTTTTTTTTAAGATATCTCGCTTTCTTTAGCGCCTTTCTTCTCTTCTTTTCCTTTTCTAATTTTGCTTTTTTCCTCTGTTCTTTTTCTTCTGGACTTGGCTCCTTGTTTGCTTCAGGCACCTGTCAAGAGTTGATTACGTAAGCATTGGTTAGATGTGCTTTATGAATTCTTACCTGTTCATCGGATGGTAACTGTCCGGTTTTGATTAGGTATCTTTCGCGTCGACGATGTTGTCGACTTTGTAAATGGACTTCAACTTGTTTTTCATTCTTTAGTTGTTTATCAGGACAAATATTACAGGTATATGTCTCGATCGTTTGTCCATCCTTTTCTTCTTCTTCTTCTTCTTCTTCTGAAGAGGATTCTGCGCCTGCATTAATGGCTGCAATTAATGCTTTACGAGCCTTCTTCTTTTGCCGCCTTGTCTCTTCATCGTCCGAATTGTCACTATCTGAATCTGTATCTGTATCTGAGAATACACCAGCAAGCTTCTCTTCCTCATCATTAGGATCAAATTCGTTCTCTTCAATATGCTGCTTGGCTAATTCCTTTCGAACACGTTTGAACATTTTAGATTAGAAGCTTTAGAAAAACTGTTTTATTGTCTTGTATAGAGTGACGGTTTTTCTTTTCCAAAAATGGAGATCATGTACTTAAAAGTTAAACAGCGAAAGACGCAGGAACTGTTTCATCTATCATATTTAGTGTTGAAATACTAGTGCGATAAAAGTGCTCAGCGTGTCCCTTGTCAAAACGATTGATGGACACAAGCACTTCACTTATATAGAATGAAAGTCTACTACAAATAGTGAAAAGGCCCCCCTCATTCAAAGAAACAATTCTTTTTATAATACAGTCGTAATGTGCGTATTCCCATATAAGGTAGTTCGCTCAGATCATTATACAAATTTAGAAATACAACCGATCCACTTGAGTGCTTTGGGGGACAAGGCTGCAAACGTAGCGTTTTAATCTAAACTCTTAAAATCTCCTTCTATTGTATACACTTTATTCACAAATTATTCTCACACTGATAAAAAAATGATAATTTCAGACAATAAATGAGACAATAAAATAATGATAAAAAAGAGCCCATCAGAAGCAAAAGAATGAATAAAGAAATGATTAGTAAATTAGTTATTTACATTGATATTAAATACTTACATTATAAAGAAGAGGATTTATAAGAGAAAAAGAGAAGTCAAGATCAAACTATTTACATGAAGTCTCTAACAACTTTTTCAATTGCGTGTTATTTATGCGTTGATCACATTTATCTTCCTTTCTCTCAAAAAGACAAAATTCACCGCCTTTTTAATAATAAAGAAAGAATTGATAATCAACTAAAGTGCGATCGCTATTGGTTTTATGTATTCTACGTTCTTAGAATGGTACATCATGGCTGGTCCCACTAGAAGAGCCCGTCATTTCCAGTTTTAGACAAGCTGGGTACTTTATTACCAGAAAAGTCACGGTAAAAAACTCCTCCTTCACCTCTGTTGTCAATGGTTTGAATCTCTTCCCTTTAAACGAATTATTAAAGTTTTATGGTAAAATAAAACCCTTTTTACCCTGTTTTAATCTAACATGAGGACGTGTAGAATAGCTGGTGTACTATTAATAAAGGCGTTGTTGTCAGCAAGAAGGCAGAAAGTGGAGCACAAGTAACAAAATTACAAATAGTTTCAATTGTTATGTTGAACCCCATCATTAGGTAGAGGAATTAGTGGTTATTTATGAAGAAGCACTAAGACTACAACAAAAGGGACACATGGATGAAGCCAAAGCCAAGTATAAAGAACTGATCGATCATAAGTACTTGAAGAAGGAAGCAAAGAATGTAAAAAATACGCGCGTGTAAAGTTGTTTCTTAACATGACATTAGATGAAAAATACAAAGAGCAACAATGATACTGAAGATCAGAATTCACTCATATCAGCTTTATTCTATGTTGTTTCCAAGAATTATGCATCCGTGTTGGAAGACGAGTATATCAAGAATAGCGACATTGATTCTGCAAAAGATGCCCTGAAATACTACTTACAAGTAGAATAATAAAAGCAAATCCTAGTATATACACTTTACTGATATGCAAATATGATTTAGGCAGTGGAAATTGATCCTACAGATCATTCAGTGTGGTATAGCATTGGACAACTATCAAGAAAATTAAAGAATCTACGCTTCGCCAGACTGGCCTATGAAAAAGGAATGCTTGCAAACAGTACAGGAAAGAATGTTTTGGATATCATTCGTGATCAGTTGACTCCAATTCAATGGAAATGCCTTGAAGGCATCTGCACAGTAAGTGGCAGTTTTATATTCTTGTACATTATTTTAACTGTTATGTAGGTATTATATGATATCGGTGACTTTTACACTTGTCGTTATTATGTAGAAGGTGCATTGAGATACTATCCAAAATGGGAAAGAGGTGAACTATTATTGGAAAATATGAACAGTGAGCACATGATGGAATCAATGGATATGGAGCATGACCAGGAAGATGCGATACCAATACATGTAAAAATAGAAAGACCCGACCTATCCGTACTGATGGAAAAGTTGTTTGCTGTCTATAAGAAGCAATCAACTGCGAATAACCTAGAAGAAGAGATCGAAGATGAGTCTCTAGAATGCGATATAGACATAAGCAATACATCATTTATAAATGCTGCGATCAAAATAACAATTGACAAGCGTGATGACGATTTCAGAACAATACCCACAAGAGAAGAAGTGATCGTGCCATCTTTGGTCAGTAACCCAATATCCGCCCCAGTGATTCAACCTGTAAACGCAGAAGAAGGTATATCCAACGGTATAGCCATAAATCCACAAAAAAGAAACAGAGAAGACGATGCAATAGCGGTAGAAGACGAAGATAGTGAACAAGAAGATAAAAAACCAAGTCTCAGGTATGCTTTTATAGTTATTATCAAAGAAGAAAAGGTGTTCACTTTGTAAAAATAGAACATCAAGACGCAAGAAGGAAAAATTATTGAATAATGAAACTTCTCGGCTAAAAATGCTCGAGGAAGAAAAAGAATTCAACGCAAAAATGCAAAGATTTTATGAATCATTAAAAGACATACCCAGCTTGTACAGAGACAACCCATGGTTTGAACCGCAGCAATCCGTGATATCCGTACAGCCTAGCTTTTGGGATTGGTTTGATATAAAAATAGGTGAATTAGAAAGCACATATTGCTGGGACATGGATGGAAAAAAGTAAGAAAGGATTAAACAAGTTAGAATGATAACCAACATATTTCTTCAAAAAAGGGGCGATCTTGACTCTCTTGAAAGTAATAGTAAAGGAAAAGGTCTGACCTTATTTTCATTAAATCATACCAAGAGTGGGAGTCATGAACAGCAATTTATTCGCTTTGTGAAAGAGACTATTCACAGGTTGAATGAAAATAATTCAGGTATTGTGGATACCCTTTGTAGATTGGTTAGTGCAGTAGTGAAAAATGATATGGATCTGGACAATGATACGCCATTCTTAAGCAATAACCTGTTGGAACTCATAACCGACATCATTATTGCTCTTGACATGAATTTCGTAAACTGTATGACATGTGTGGATGATGATGAAAAGGCTCTGGTATGCTTATGATTCGATTATACGAACCACAGATTGACCCCCCTTTTATAGATGACACTTCGAATTTGCGAATATTTTATCGATAGATTGGTTCGAACCATCATGGTGGCGACACACGAAACGAGTCCTCATGTTGGCTTTTCGACGAATTACAAAAAGAAAATGTCAAACTTGTTATCAAAACAATCCAAAGTGAAACAAATTGAGAATCTAATGGAGGCTACCAAAGTGTGGATGGACTTGCTGGAGCGTATATTTTTCAACCTGTCTACACAGTGGATTCAATCCAACGTGAAGACAGAGGCACCCGAGGAAAATACAATACTAACTGATGATGAACAAAAGGTTTTATTGCGGTATTGGCTTATCCAAGGAAAGCTGGCCCAATGTCAGGATGATATTCAAAGCGCCTATGATTTTTATGAAAAATGTAAAAGACTGCTGAAAGCAAATGCGTCTCTCACTACCATGAATATAAAAAGGTAACCTAATGCACATCTTTAATGAATGCTCACTCTCCTTTCTTTTTTTCTTTAAAAAAAAAGTATGTATGACTCCTTTATTGACCTCAACAGCATCGAAAACAAGTTATCCCTACTACAAGTGGGGAAACTATTGATCCAAGCCAAAGAAAAGAGCGACATTGGCGATTTTTCTACAGTCATTGAAGTGATCAAACCTATGATTAAGTCAAATCTTGATATAGATGATCCTATTGGATCTGACGAAACGATTCAAATGACCCTCTTGCTTGCAAAAGCATACGTTCAAGCGAAACAACATGTGGAGGCGTGGAATAGCTATAAACAAGTCTTTGTTGCTTTAATTAACCAGCTCGTGACTTATGGCTTTAGACAGTTTCAATCGAAATCAATCTTGTGTAAAGACGAAGATACGCTATTTTTCAAAATGGGAAAGCATTTGGCTGAAGTGATGGATGAACTTGTGACGCTGCTACAACATCCCAAGTCGGATGGTAAACGTCATAGATCCACTTTTATATTGTGTACTCATTTATACTGCAGAATGGCTCATTAACGTGGTGGATAAGGACTTTATGGATGGATTATCCGTTTTGAAAAGGATGACATTATTCTATATATTTAGACATCCAGACTTTGTTCCGCTTGTCAACAACTTTAGCTCACCAGACAGCATCCCTCATACACCGTCTCGAACGACAAAGTCGAACAGATTTAATTCTATTGTAGTCAAAGCATGGGTCATTAGTTCGCACATTATAAAGCAAGTGCTGGCATCTCAAGTACAGGATACCCATAGCATCAGATATAGCTGGGTAAAATTGCTACAGGAACTGCATGATGAACTTGGAGAAAGAGAGATTTGCTGCGTAGCGAACAGTAAGAGATTATTTGATCTGTTTAAAAAAGACTAACGGTTCATATATATATATAGACGCCTTCTTGCATCATCTATTAGACTGCTTAATAGAGATGGATGGTCAGGCATTTCGAAAAGACATCTATCAATGTTATCATTGTATATATGGTGTTCACCTTGGTGTAAGCCTTATTTAAACCCGAGTGAACTATGTGTATTAATTTATGTTTAGGGTGAATCTGATTTAATCGAAGAGCACTATTGTACACATATAAGCATGGACCAAAAGGCTGCTGAACGCTTGTTTAACCTGGTTGCGGATGCGGCAGTGAAACGATTGAAGAGCGGATCATTATTAAAGGGCGACCTTAAAGAAGTTGTAGAAGCCGTGTCTGACCTGTTTGAAGAGCTTCCCAAGGTGGACAACCAAAGCCCTATACATTTCAACAGAACAATCATCAAAAATCATTTAGATAGAGACATTAGTCTTTCATCGTCCATTACCGGTTTATATAGAAAAACGCTTATACCTACTGTGCCTATTGATGAAAAAAAGCATAATATATCACGTAAGCTAATTTGGTTATGGCCAACATGTGTCTCAACGGGTTCTGTAGACGTTTACTATAAAATATTTTGGATTCGAGGCAAGACACTTCGTATTCAAATTAAAAATAGGCCCAAGATTGCTAGTGAGAAAAACATGGTTGACCTTGAGACGGCTATAGATGAATTCACTGTAAGAGGACCGAATCAAATGATATAAGCTAACTTTTGTCTATTAGTCGCATTTAATACTTAATCCTGATGATAGTAATGCCTGGTATGACCTTGGAGCATGTTATCACCAGCTTGCAGATGAAGAATTGCACTGGAGTGCAACGAATGTGAATTCTCATAAAAATCTTATTGCAGAGTATCAAAAGGTAAATGTGAAAACAAGGGAAGCATTTGTATACGTATGCTGATTTTTTTTCTCTAGAAAGCGCTCCATTCGTTGTTAAGAGCTATTTACCTTGGAGGTTTAGCACTAAATTCCTCTCAAAAGCATGAAATGTTTATGCAACTGGGCGATCTTTTGTATTCTATGGCTAGTCCACCTATGGATATGTTGGCTCTTAAGCCCGAAGAAGTCAACAATTACCTGGATGCTGAGGGCACCCTTGTGAGTGTAAAGAAAGAGATCCCTCATCGGAAAGCGGCATATAAACTATCTCTGGCGATGTATATCCATGCGTTTAAAAATAAGCTTCCACAGAAACAGCAATGGCCGTAAATACATGATGCATACTCGAGATATAGTTTCTTATTTTATATATTTAGGTGTTACTATGCAATAGGCAAATGCTTTGCAAAAATTGATCGTCCACCCAAGGTAAACATAGGAGGGCATCATTTCGCTACAGGTAATAACTTTTTTTGTCATTAGGAAGTGCTTGATTGGTTCATACATGCTATCCGCTTGGGTGGGCATAATGAAGGGTCAAAGGAGGGTCCATTTGAGCCAGTCTATATCCTTTGCTCTTACCTTACCAAATATCTTTACCAACAAAAAATTAGCGCAAATCTTGTAATGGAGTACTTGAGGATGGAGGCGAGTATAAGAGCAGCACAAATGACAAACGGACCACCTGAAGAGCTAGGAATGAATACCTTTCATATTAACTCGGTTGAGAATCATGGCCTAATAGAAAGTGCGGCTGGCTATATGCCCTTAGATGTCGCGTCTGCCTATTCAGCCATTCTCAAGCGGCTTGTGGACATTACACATGCAGATACAAAGAACTGGCATCACCGCCCAGTCTATCGAGTAAGGAAATAAGCATAACATTCATGCATTATTAACTATTTTCTTAAAATAGATTGCATGGATACATTACCATATTTTCCGTAATGCGGACAAGGCCAAATCTGAACTTGTCAAATTATTTACTTTAAAACCAACCATAAAGAATCACATCAACATCTGGAAACCAACTTTGGAACTGTAAGTTATAAAACTAGTTGACATAACAAAACTAATAAGATGATAGGCCTGGAAAACATTATGTCTATATCCACAAATACACCATGTTCCTTATCAAGCTTGCCAAAGAAACTCGAGATGAGAATACTTTGGATCAATTGAACCGTAAACTCCGTAAAGCTCAGAGTCTTTTATTGAATTATGAACAAGTGATGAATGAAATATCACATATTGAAAAGTCTGAACAAAAGGATTAAATAAACTTGTACAGAGAGATTATTCAAAGGGGAGATGGAGGCAAAATAAGTTTATAACTCGGAAGTTTTTGATGGTATGGCTTTTTTTTTTTGCATACTAAGGTTGACAGTTTTTTTAAAATTTGACAATTCAACTATGTCAATTAATTCCCCTTTATTGGATCTATTGTACCTTTGTATTGTAAATAGATATCGGAGAATTCAGTTGCTATTGTTTTGAACTGGATATATTAGTCAGGCTATACTTGAACTTATTTAAAAATAGCTTTATTAAAATTGTTCGATTTACTATCGCCCAGCCTTAAGGAGATTTTTTTTGTGAAAACACACACGCCAATTAAGGGGTGGACATTGTCTTCTATTATCCCTTTCAAAAAAAGGGAGTAAAATAAACGATGTGGGAAAACAGCCCAGGCTTAAAAAAGACCTGTATGTAGACTTGACATTTAAACACAAAAAGGAAGAGAGAGAAGAGAAAGAATGAGTTCGTTAGAGTTACTTTTACTGCGAGTGGTTTTTATCACAATGTTCTCGGCTCCTATTTTATTTTGAGCCTTTTGGAGGCTATATAAGCTTCGAATTCTTGAGATTTTATTCACTTTTCGTTTACTTTTTCACTCTCTCCCTTTTTTTACATCCAAAAAATGCAGATCCTCTCTTACAGTGTTTGTCTCTTCTTAACCGCATCTCTTGTTCATGCCAGAGTCGTTCAATTCAACGTAATATCTCCGGGCTCCAAGACCGTTCAGGTCAAGGTGAATGGCAAAGTGGGCAACTTACAGCCTGTCAGTCCCGATGTTCCCTTGTATACTGGTGCATTCGAAATTGGCCATGAATCTGTATACACTTATATAGCCGATTCAGAACCAGAAGAATTCAAGCGAAAGTTGGACCCCAAGACAAACAAGACGCTGAACGAATTCTTTGGACGACCCATCACGTATGCATCCATTCCTCCTCTTCCTCGCCCATTGGACAATGGCAAACAATGGACTCGTGCCGACAAAAATCCTGATCTCTTTGACACCAACTATATTCCTACCGTCTTTGTTCAAGGTGACCCTGAAGATATGGATACGCTAGTCTCGACCGTTCCTAAACAAAAGTTCAAGGTGACACTGACGATGGTTGGCAAGGACTATTATAGAACCTTTCACGATGTCAAATTTAGCATCACAGGAGCTGGAAAACGCCACAATCCTGCAAAACAATCTTGGAGATGGACCTTTGCTGACGGAGATTTTATTAATCACCGAAACAACTTCAAGATTCGCAATATGGAAGAAGATCCTACACAGATGCGTGAAAAGCTCTATGCAGACTGTCTGCGAGCTATGGGAACGTATGCCAATCAAGCAAATATGGTCCGACTGTTCATCAATGGTAAAGGCTATGGTACATTCAACATGTTGGACGATATTCCAAGATACTCTTATATCCGTGCAAACTTTTACGCTGGCCATCCTCCAGAACAGATGGGCCCCCTTTACAATGGCGCAACTGGTGCTAGCTTTGATGTGCTGAACCCTAATGAATACACTATGTTCAAGCCTTCCAAGGATTCCCCTGAGGACGCTGATGCCATTTTAGAGTTAGCTCGGGCGTTTGATGAATTGGATCTCAAGAATGACAAGGACATTGCCGAGTTTGATAACAATGTGTTTGATGTCGACCAGTTCCTCCGTTTCATGGTGATGGAGTACTTGGCTGGTCATTGGGATGGTTACTGGATGGAACAGACCAATGACGGAGCTTACAAGGATTACGCCAATAATAACAAATGGTACTATCTTGGTCAAGATTACGATGCAACATTTGGTGTCAACTTATCAAAGGACGTTTTGAAGATCTCTTACAAGGATTATCCTACACACTATCCTGGTGGTACCTTTATCAATGGATTCCTCGAAAACAAGAACCTTCATGCTCGTTTTGAATCCTATCTAGTAGAGACCGTCAAGACACTGTTCAACAATAGAACGCTCGGTGAGCATATTGTCGCTTATCATCAATTCCTCGCACCTGATCTCGAATGGGATCGCTCGATCAAGCAACTTTCTCCTGGTATCAATTTTGGATGGTCATTCAAGCAGACGTATGAAAATCTTTTCAAAAAAGTGCATTCACCCAATCACAATGGTGGTGGAGCAGATTATGGTCTGACGGAATGGATTGATAAAAAGTCAAAGTTTGTAGCAAAAGACTTGGGTTTTAGTATATAAAAAAAAGTCAATAACAAAAAAAAGAAAAAATTGTATCATCATATAATAAAAATCTCTTTCTCTTCTTCTATCATGTATTACACTTGTTTGGTAAATTACAAAAAGACTATCAATAAAGTATAAAGGGGAGAAATTTTAATAACGACAAGGTTTTCTTTTCTAAATATAATTTCTCTGGGGAATGTATACTTGTTTATAAAAGGATGCTGTAATGAGGTAATAGAGTACAAAAATAGTGCTCTTTTTTCTTTTTCGTCTATTATCATGGTCACGTTCTATTCTACTGATCCAACTAATCACAGCAGATACCTTGCATCTGTTCTGTAGTTTTATTTATAGATGCCTGTCTGTAACTTTGTTCGGCATTTCAATTTCATAGTTATAAACCTTATACTTCTTTTTTCCCCCTCTTTCATCTTTTATCTTTCTCTCATTTTCTTTGTCTTCATAATATATATTTTATAATAGAAAAAATATTAAAAATAGTGACGATACAGTTGATAACGAAATATCTAAAAAAAGAACAAGACTATTAACAAAATACTCATTTCAACATGACATCAACGGCAGTAAGGTATTCATTCATCTTGACTTCATCTTTATTCCAATATAGACTCATATCTTGTAGGGTTGGTTTGCGCGTTAGACCGTTAACACAAAAAGAACAGCTCTCCAACTGCACAGAATGTATAAGCTTTATCCCCAATGAACCACAAATTTTACTTGGAACAGATAAATCATTTACATATGACTATGTGTTTAGTAACGACACTAGACAAGAAGAAGTATATCAAAAGGCTGCTGCACCATTATTAGAGAAATTTGTTGAAGGGTAAAAAAAATAAAAATAAAAGATATACTAATGTCTGTGCGGGCAACTTAGGCTTTTTTTTATAGGTTTAATGCCACTATTCTTGCTTATGGGTACAAGATACATGTCATTATTTATATTCAATACTCATATTTAAAAACAGTCAAACAGGATCTGGAAAGACGTATAGTATGGGCACTGGATTAGAGGCAACAGTGAATCCCGAACATGAAGGTATGTGTGCACAAACCTCTGTTTCTTGTTTTTCTCATCCATTGTACAACTTTGACAGGAATTGTACCACGTTGCATCGTTGACCTATTCCGAAAATTACAGGCGCAGTCCGAGCCAGAGTTTAAATACGAAGTCTATGTGTCCTTTTTGGAACTGTATAATGAAGAGCTGATTGATCTATTAAACCCTCATACAGCCATGAAGAAGAAGGGCGCATTGCCTGCCAATGTGACTCCGGTAGAAGTGACCATTCGAGAAGATATCGCCGGAAACATCTATTGGAGCGGCGTGAGGGAAGAGCTGTGTCATAGCCCTGAAGAACTCATGTCTTATCTTGCCAAGGGCTCTTTGTGTCGTACTACGGGCTCAACTGACATGAACACTGTCTCTTCTCGATCCCATGCTGTCTTTTCGGTGATTTTAAAGCAACAAAAATCAAAGGATGAACCTGCATTGACGAGTAAATTTCATTTTGTCGACTTGGCTGGTTCAGAAAGAGTAAATAAGCTGTTCTATGAGTTTGTAAAACGATGACTAATACAAGATATATAGCTCAAGCGTACCAATGCTCAAGGCGATCGTGCAAAAGAAGGCATCTCCATCAACTCTGGTCTCTTGGCTCTTGGCAATGTAATCTCGGCTTTAGGAGATGAATCTCGCAAGACGACGCATGTTCCTTATCGTGACAGCAAGTTGACTCGTTTACTACAAGATTCATTAGGTGGAAACAGTCAAACGCTCATGCTTGCCTGTGTATCTCCTGCTGATTCTAATTTTATGGAAACCCTCAATACGCTCAAATACGCAAACCGTGCCAGAAACATCAAGAATCGAGTGACCATCAATCAAGATTTTGCAGGGTCCTCTATGGAAGTCAACCAGCTTCGTGCTCAGTTGGCTCGATTAAGACTGGAACTGGCTTCAGTTAGAGCAGAGGCCTCATCCAATGGCTCTCTTGGTGCGGATCAGGAAGTCCGTGCTCTACGGGCCGAAGTATCACGATTACGTGACCGGATGCAAGATATGTCGACGACCATTATCCAACTTACCAGTGAGCGTGATACGATGATCATGGAACGTGAACTTGGTGAGTTTATCAATGATCAAGAAAGCATGACACGAGCCGTCGCACCATCGGGCAATGACCCAGTCAAGGCCCACCCACTTGTCGCACAGTATCAAAAGACCATCCAGGACCTCACCAATGAGCTATCCGACACGCGTGATAGATTGGCTTTTGTGGAGAGTACAAAGGCGACCAACATGCATGCAACGCCTATTTCCTTTTCGAGTACATTTTACCCCGAACACCACTCATCTTCTCACCGTCGTCGTACGCATGGCAATCATAGCAGTAATAGTAGTACCCGGTTCAGAAGAAAGAGATACCCCAGAAACTCTTCTGCTAATTCGAGTGCTGTTACCGCCATGTCAGCCCGAAAGACATCCGGTGTCTCTGTTCGACGATCACCGATTGTGTCTCGATCATCTAGTTTAAAGACATCCAGAAGGAGAAACGAGAATGATCAAGAAGACGATGAAGGTTACATTAATGAGGATGACCATTTACTCCAAGACGAAATTAAACAAAGCATTGCAAAAGCCAAAGCTGAAATACAAAAGGGCATGGAAGTATTAGACCTCTTGAAACCCATGGAAGATGCTACTCGCACTTGGGAAGAAGAACTCGAAGCATTTGAAAAAGCAGAAAAGGCCATGTACGAAAAGGCAAACCAAATTGAGCGTTCTGACTCGGATGAAGGCAATTACACATCGACCTCTTCACCCATCGATCATGGCGATATGGACCTGGTGATGGAAATCGAAGCCTTATCTGTACCCTCCTGGGAACCCCATACGTCTAGAAGCACGGCAACCAAAAAGACGCTAGGAAACCATGTCTTTGACGATGCTGAAATCGGATCCGCCTCATCCACAGATTCTACAGCCATTGATTCTGTCGCATCCTCTGTTCATAACGAAAAGCCAAACCCACAGCTCGCTCGCATGCTTCACCAGATTCAATCCGATATCCGTGTCAAGGAAGAACTCGTGACCCATTTGGAAAAGACAGAGACCAAGTATGCGTTTATGCGTCGTAAATTTGACGAAAAGATTGCTCACCTCCACCAGCAACTGATCGAGCTTCAGTCGGAGCGAGATGAGGCACTGGCCAAGACCAAGCAGGCGTTTGCCGCCAATGCGTCTCATCGAACAGACGTCACCGCTCAGATGAAAGAAAAGCAGCAGCTGCTCGATACACGTCATGCCTATGAGACCAAGATGAAACAACTTGTCACAGAGATTCATGAACTCAAGCGCAACTATAATCGCACGATTACCAATATGCAATCGACCCGAAATCAACAAGAGTCACTGCTGAGAACCCTTCGTGTGAACGTGGAAACGCTCAAGGTAGAAAAGAAACGCATGATCAAACGAATGAAGCAAGAGACGGAGCGAGTGCGAGAGCAGATGGCGATCCAAGAACGAAAGATATCCAAGCTGCAGAGACAGCATTCTGAAATCAACCATGTTCGTCTAAGACTAGAACGTGAACATGAAGCTCAAAAGGCCACCCTAAAGCGTCGTGATAAGGAGATCTTGATCAGTCAGAATCAGGTCAAGATGTTGACCGATCTGGTCAAGAAAGCTGTGCGTGAGGGCGGTGTATTGGACGAACAGCTCTTGAGCAAAGTATCTCATATCATTGGTGGAAGTTTTGCAGCGGTAGCTCGTCGTGGAGGTATGCGTAACCTTCCTGGTTATCGTCCACCACGTCGTCGTAAGAACCCAGTTCCGGTCGAAGTCCGTGTGTCTCGCAAGAAGCAGTTACTGGATAAGATGCTGTACCAATATATTCAAGGCAAACAGGCTATTGTTGAAATGGAACAACTCTTGTTTAGAAGAGAGAGATTGGCGGCTGAAAAACTGGAGCTCTTGGAGGAGCGTAAGAATATATACATGGCTGAAAGGGAGACGTCTGAACTCACAGGACAGCCTATGGATACCCTGGCTATTGATTTAGCCGATGAACGTGTAGATCTCATAGAAGCTGAAATTTCATATCTCTCTGCCAGAATCAAGGGTCTACAGTCAGAAGCCGCAGGCGAAGCGGACGAAGCACAGTCCCCTGAAGCAGGAAAACAACACCACGAAAAGCGAAAGGTGACATTTGCTGATGATATCGTCACTGACCCACCACCAAGCGACGAATGGACCGATATGGATGTGTTAGAAGAACAGTTTAATGTTCCAGCCAATGCTGCTCCTGAGCTTGTATACGATGCCACCATCAGGTTGTTAAAGTCATTGGAAGTCGATGAGTGTCGAAATATCATTGAGGCCCTGGTAGACGATATATTCAATTCACGTATGAGTGAATGCAGTCGACAGATGACGATGCAGAATTTGGAAAAGACCGTGCACGATCTTCGCCGAACCCTGATCGTCATGAAGCGTGCAGCTATTGCAACCACGGTAGAAAATGAACGTAGGATCAGAAAGCTGGAAGAACGACACAAGGGTATGAACCAACGTTCTGACCGGATAGATACCAAGATTGAGGATTATATCATGAATAGCGGAAACACCATCTTTGATAAAATCTATGAAGATGGGCTCCGAGGCTTGCTTGGAACTCCTGAGCCTGAATATACCATGCATGATTCACCCGATGAAGCGTCTGTGTCCACTTGTAGTTATGAAAGAAGAAGCAGCACCCATTCGGATGGCCTTTTGCCTCCCCCATCTCCCATTACCTTACCAGCTTATACGAGTAGTACCATGACAAGGACACCGAGCGGTATCAGAGCACCTGCTGCCTTGACAGAAAAGGGCAATGCCATACGCACTGCAAGCTACCCTGCACGTGAATCGACGCCTTCTCCTGACCGTTTCTATAATATGATCCAAAAGCGATTATCCTGGCAACAGCGTACAGGCGGATCCGAATCACCTATTCATATGACCTTGATGAATCCAGCCGAATTTGCACGATATGCAAATGATCGAGAATCATCAACCTCATCGATTCGCAGTGGTCACTTGCGCCGTGCCTCACTTCAATCCGACTACTCCTCATCACAGGCATCCCATAACAACACCGTATCGTCGTCACAAAGCTCGTTGCTGCGTAAACGTTCCTTCTCGGTACAACAGCCGCCGATCCAACCACAGCAACTGCTACAGCGTCGCCGTGCATCGCTTCGTGAGTTATCTCTCAAGGGAACAAATATGCCGCCTGTGGGGAGTATGATGGCTAGCAATAGTAATCATTACATGGCCGAATACGACTATGAAGGTATCATGACGCCCACCATGTCATTACAAAGAAGTCCAGGACAGCTCTTGAAGAGACAATCGCTGATCAGTTCGTCTACGATCGAACGTGCCGGTACACCTACGAACGGTAACGTCTTTGATCGTCTATCACAAACACCCACCCGAGCTTCGCAAGCCAAGATATCACACAGACATAGTAGTAGTAGTATGGACGAATTGAGAGCAAGATGGGAATACGAACGAACACCGAGTGCGATGAGTGGAACGTATCAGGATGATTAAATATATGTATATACCATTGTTGTTAATTAGGTTATACTCTCTTTGTAATTTATTTTTTAATATAAACATATATTTATTCGTCCAGTTCTTCTTCCAGTTCTTCTTGTTTATCCATAGAGTATATATTCAATAGACCGTTGGACGCCACAGTGGCAAATACACGTCTATTAGGTAAGCCATTACATCCTATGTTGACATCAATCATTTTGTTCAAGAGTAAATGCCTCTCATGTTGTGTCTATGAGTTCATTAGACATGCATCTTTGATATGTAGTATGTACCTCTAGATCTATGGACGTTAATTCAGAGCGTTGATGAGTGTAGCTGATATGGTTTAACAATAGTGTATATAAAATAGTGATATCTGAGGGAAAGATTGAAAAAGATGTAAAATCATGTATATTCTATTTATTTATTTATTTATTTATTTATTTATTTTTTTTTACCTTGTCCAGTTTTTACAAGAATACCCAGTTCTTTATCATCAAAGAACTTTGCATCCGAGATATCGCCATTTGCTATACTTATGCATGCGTACTGTGGCATCTGATTCGAAAAATCAATTTTTAGCAAAATTACTATATAATACATTAGTACTATTTGTTCAACAGCATGACTCACGTACACTTTTGTGGGTTCTGCAAAAGGACATAATAAAGGCAGTTCTCTGCTGTGATACTCTTTTAAAAGATATGAGGCATCAAGTAGTTATTCCATTTAAACACTTACTGATAAGAGACTATTAGATTCATGTAATCGATACTTTGCAAACTTGATATTCATTTCTTTCGATATAGTCTCTGAAGGCCTTTGAAACATGGATGTATAATGATCGACTGTATCTGATAATAACTTGGTTATACATGCATCGTTCCCTAAACTATGTTAATAAGTAGAAAAGAATAGTCTTGTTTGGTTACCATTGGATTCAATAAAGAATTTGGCAATCTTGTCCGTCACAAACCATTCTTCTAGATACTCGAACACCCATTCGGGTTCTTCACAAAGTGTTGGTTCGTTTTGTAATTCAGCTGATTCGGGGTCTGCTAGTTTGGAAGAGACTGTTGTTTTTGGTTAGCACACAAGTAAGAGAGGGTACGTGTCATCAAACCTTTGATAATCCATGCAATAAATGCTCCAAACAGCTTTATCAGACGTCTTATATGCTGTGCTAAATCCCGGATCAGAACAATCAACTTGTTTACATGATCGATACACGATTCAACCGAGGCCACGTCTAGGAACGGTTCGTATCGTTCTTTCCTTTTATAAAAAGAAAGCTTAATGACGGATTCATACTTTGTATCTTCCAGGTTACCATAAGCTATGGCCAAGAGAATCGCTTAGTTGAAGTAGTATTCTTTCAAACACAGGTAATGCATGCTCGCATATGATTCGTAAAGAGCTTTGGTAGCCATGGTTATTGGTCGTCTCCCATTGTTTGATAAACTACCACATGTTAATCTAATGGCTCCAAAAATGTGGTTTATTACCTGTGGTGTTAATTCATCTGTTATTAATTCTCTTATGGCCTGTGATAAGTTGCCTGTCGCCAATATCGCAATGAATTCTACCTCTGGAATTGGTTTTTGAAGCTCGCCTATGTAGATGGACAAAACATCAGGGAAAGGCTTTCAAACTGACTTTTTGGATGTTTTTGTTACCGTTATTGCTGATAATAGCATCTGAAGCGCTTACAACGACATTCTTTGTAAGTTTTGTGTAGGAGCTATGATGGTCTTTTAGCGTCTCGATGACATGTATTGCATATTGAAATAGATAATCCAGACGTGTCTTTATTTCGGCAACTCTGGAGATCTCTTCCTTTTTGGATTCTAAAAAGCTCGTATCGACCGTAAACAGACAGGGCTCGTTTGTCAATTTGGTGCATCCAAAGACTTTGATGGATGATATAGTGCTTGCTGCAACAATATTAAGTATAGAAATATCCTTTGCTGTCTATATTAGATTAGGAAAAGCATTATTTCTTTATGTGTATATACCTTTTCTTGTGATAGGTTAAAAGTACCAATCTGATAGACCCCGTTCAGGCTATATAAAATTCAATACCTCTATCTCAAATAGAATATCCACCCTTACATAGCAATCATATCACCATTGTCTGTACCCACAAACAAAATAGACTGAGTTTCTGCATTATCAAAAGGTCTCTCTGGTAATGTTTTCTTCTTGTGTCGAACATTGATTTTTATGCTATGATAATTATCAGTATTGGTAATATACACTCTATTATCTATCTTGCCTATTACGTTGGTTCAATAAGTGGCAGGTGGCTTAACGTTGGTAAACTCAATTCTGGATCAAATGCAGTGGGATCGAATCCTTCCTAAATAACCAAGATGTATCATGTTTTAAATGAAAGGCAGTATTTAACTTACAATGATTTCATCCTTCTTTTCTGGTCCATAATGTGTCCAAAAAAGCGATTTGATAGCCGATAATGGACGACTTGACTTTTCAGGGGGCCAACACTGGCATATGCAAAGTGATTCATATCGTGTATCCACTTTATACACTACCCCGTTCTCACAACCAATAGCCAACTCTTTGCCTAATCAACCTGTTAATCTTAATTTATTGAAATCTCTCAAGTACCATCTGGCTTCCAAGTAACTGAAGTAATGGTCGAATCAAAGGCTGTTTCTGATGACCACAAGAGCGTCAGTTGCTTGATTGCAACACGGTATAATGAAAGCGCGTTATCTGGTGAGACAATTAGTAGTAGATCCGAGACTGGGCACCATGAAATAAACTTGGCAGGATCAGTTAATATCCGTTTCGCAAAATGTGTAAAGTCATTATTTGACATTGTAAAGGGGAAAAAAGGAGGAGATTTTTTGACGTCGTATTTTGAATTAGTTTTCTCGAGTGTACCACAGCATTAACAAGGCATAAACCAGTTTGGTCAAGGGCATTCTTTTTTGAAAATGAGGACTTGAAGCTATGCACGCAGCGATTGTTAAGGAGATTTTGTTTGGCAGAAACAACTTGATGTATATGATCATAAGCACTCAGTTTTGATGGACGTATATTTCAAGATGCCAAGCCGGCACTTGGCGATGTTGTACATTTAAGGAGTGGTAGCACTAGAATGCGTGTATACAAACAAATATATGCTTGTTTGTTTTTTCTTTCTCTCCTCATTATTAATGTCTGTCAACGTTACTATTCATAAGCCAGACGATGCTTCAGCTGAGTTACCTCCTCCTCCTTACTCAAGAGAGCCAAGAACGTCAGATACAGGCGCTTATGGTAGCATAAATGAAGAACAAGTAAGGCTACTGGGCAATACACCTCCTATATCAAAACAGTCCAATAATAACCGTGGCTTCTCTGACGGCCCCCGTAAGTTACTCGTTTCTTGTATAGACAGAGCGTTAAACTCCCAAGTTCAATAGATGCATATCATACAAACGTTCAGACAGAAGAACCAGTGGAGCGTACCTCAAGTAGATGTCATCCAAGCTGGTGTGTATTTATATTTGTAGCTATATTAGTCACCATTGTTACATACACCTTCAAAGCCAAGTCAGTACGAGGCGGCCGTTGCTCAGGCTTAGTGCCCTGGGAAAAGTTTCCAGAGGCCATTGAATTTGAAAGGAATATTAATATTACTCTAGATGGTCGAACATCCAGTGGCCAACTTACGATTATTCCAGTTGAATCTGGAGGAAGAATAAAGGGCACTATCGAGGTTACACCTGACCTTCAGGAGAATATATCCCTTGACATTGACGGCAATAGCAGTATAACCACAGTATTGCTCAAGACACCCAAGTGGGCGCATAACTGTATCCGTATTAGTATGGATGTATATTTGCCTTATGATACCCGAGAAGTCTTTATTACGTTTAATAATGTGGATGTAAAAGTAGAGCCATTAGTGAAGGACTTACAGAAATTACACATCAAGAACGCCAATGGAGACATCACATTAAATAACTGGACCGGAAAGACTTTGCAAATTAATAATGCAAATGGAATTATATCTGTTACAGAGCAGCTGAGAGGAGATGATCTCATCTCTATCAAAAATAAAAATGGTCCGATTGACTTGATGGACGTGGAAACCAAAGGAAATGCGTATCTTACAACCTCGAATAGTCGCATACAAGTGCTAGGATCACTTCAAGTGGATGATCAAGTTCAAATTCAATCAGCTAATGGCCCCGTTCAGTTATCAGGGCGCGTTGCATCAAACAGGTTCAATGTTGAAACAGCCAATGGAAACATTCAAGTGTTGGATGAAATAGTGGCCAAAGAACAAGTCATTCTTCGAACCTCAAATGGGCACATTGTGGCGAATATTGCTGGTGAAAAGAACAATAATGTGTTTATAGCATCCAGCAACGGTTGGATTGATTTACATATGGTATGATTCATTTGTATGACATGGAGATACTTATTACTTTATAGACCAATGAATTTGAAGGCAAGTTTGCATTCACCACATCTGGTTCAGGCAAGATTCATGTAGCGCAAGATGAACAAGTACATTATGTGGAAAATAATAACTATATCAAGCGAGGCTATCGGCATAAATCGGATGATAAGGGTGATCTTACAGTAATGACTAGTAATGGAGGCATTAAAGTCGCGTTTGACATTGACTCGACTTCTAATGAATAAAGAAAATGACTGCGATATTCTAATAACTATACTTCCTTGGAGTGAGAGATCTGAATTTCTACTGAGATACCACAAACGAGTGCTTCCTCAACAGGTATAGCCATAATTAAGCTACCTTGCCTTGAAACAACTATCTAAGCTCACATCAACTACGCTCTCACTGTAAACAAAAGTATAGATAATGCGAGAGTATTTAATTATTTGCAATGTTAGTCTACATTTTCTGTAGAGCTACCGTACTTTATTAACTTTATACGCACAAAGGTTTTACAGCTATTAACAACAATGCAGTAAATCCAAAAAACTAGATTCTTATGACAAAGCATTAACGAAAGCTTTCTTTATTGCCAATTTTAACCTCCACATAGTCTAAGGACAGCATAGCACTACGATAGTTGGATATATCTTTTTCAGAACGTACACATTATTTACGACGATAAAAATTAACAAGCGTATAGAGCTTATCTATTTCTTGCAAGTCTCTTTTTTTTGCATTTTCTTTGGGGAAACACTACATGCACAGAAAATACAACAGAAGTTAGACTAACACTACGGGCGCTACCTCTACCCTTTACCTATGATATCACCCAATAGAGCTTTTGAATGTACGACGCTGCGCTAAACATGACTTTATAAAGTTACCAACATATTTTGTTTCTCTTCAAGAAGAGATAAAAAGAAGTGTTGTTATTTATCCTAATCTTATGTTGTCAGTTGATCAAAAAAGACCACTTATGATAAATTTGTATTTACACTATTTAGCCTATTTTCTGGTGTATTTTCTGGCATGTAGCATTCACCTTTTTTTGGCATAGTGATCGTGCAAAGCTCTACGAATGTATAGACTTTGGGGAAGAAAAAGATTCAAAGCATAAAACGATATTCGATTTCCTATAAAAAACATATGAATGCCTTCTCCTTGCTTTAGCAAAATATCTATTACCAGTTGCTTGAGATTACTCCCTTCAAGTTTTCTTGTTTCAAGGCTTTCTTGCTGAACAAGGCCATCCGATAGAGGTCTCTCATTATCCCTATTTTGGTAGCTTCAATCTTTATTTCACCCACACGATTTGCGTATTGGCATTCACCTCCATAGTAGGCATTTATGTAGTCTGGACGACTGTTATTTGTTATTTGGCCCATACCAAACAATTTATTGCATCTAAGCACTCGGCTATTCTATTAGCATCTTCATTACTATTCTGCGCCACTTGCTTACTTACACATGAGGAACAGTTTTTGAACTATGCAACTTAAATAATGTTGATACCGCCAAGTGTTTCTCTGGTACTGGAAATATGTCACTCTCTGAAAGCAATAGTGCCCTACATTGATCGTTAGCCATCATTAGTGTGTTGGATATAAATCATTATAATGCTTTATAACCTTACAGTAGAGCATACATTCTACTTTACATTCCTCTGTTGCATCTGATGAAAATAAAGAATAAGAGTACCAATAACAATAGTTAATCGCACTGATAACATTATAAATAGGAGTCATAGATTCTGCAGTGCTCTTAGGGATCACATTCTGAAACGTAGATCTCGGGCCGAACGCTTAGGGATCATGCCTAGGATGACGGGGTTCATATTAAAATAGTAGGTATGTGGGATGATGTCGTTAAGGATCGCGCCCAAAGCGGATTATTCTTCCAAAATGAGTAAGACTCTTCCAACAAGCTAAGCACCATTCTCTTTTAGGGTATCGTATTGTTCTCTTCCCAGGTCCTGCTGACAGCATCTTGTTAATTGAATCTGATGAAATTGAAGAGTATTCAATCCTTTTTCTTTATGTATGAGCTAATTGATATCTATAATAAACTATATAAAGTCATTTCTGATCATAATCAAGTCGGAGAATAATACGATACCCTAAAAGAGAATGGTGCTTAGCTTGTTGGAAGAGTCTTACTCATTTTGGAAGAATAATCCGCTTTGGGCGCGATCCTTAACGACATCATCCCACATACCTACTATTTTAATATGAACCCCGTCATCCTAGGCATGATCCCTAAGAAAAACGTAGATCCTGTACCTAAGTAAACCCTTTTCAGCTTCTTTTTATAAAGAATCTATACTTAAATGGTCCAGCCAGATCCATAGCGTAAGAATCACCAAGCATGTAGCTGTATACAGGTTTCTGAGGGTTATAGCCTCTTTTATGTACATTGTACTTTTGGCAAGTAGGGCATTGACTGACATATTGGACTGCATTCACCAATAGATTCGATCAGTGCATGTCTAAGCTATGAGTGTGCTTGAGGATATGATCAGCACCAAAGTGACCAAATTTGCATGCTTCATTTAGAGTGTCTTTTCTACAACTTCACACTACCTAAGGCTGTTCGTAGTTACCTTGGTGAAGTATCCTGCATCCACAAGCTGGGGTTTGCGGTGTGCATGATTAACCACTTGCATATATATATATATATATATATATATACATGATACTATTGGTATTTTATATTCGCAATCTTTTTAAATAAAAAGAATACTCTAGTATTTTTTTTCTCTACCTTCATGCATAATGAAACTGCTGCGTAAGTAGTATATATAAACCAAAATCAAAAGCTAGAACTAACGTACAAAATAGAAGTTACTAATAGCGATAAAAATTATAGAGCTGAAATGTCTTTAATAATAAATGACGTTGTACGGGTTAAGTCTTTTATTATTTATTCATATAATAAAGAGTTGTCACGTAATCCAAACACTCTAATAACTGGTCTGTACAATGGGCTAATTCTAGGCTATTTAATTTTTTTTCTTTTGTTGTCTTTCAAGCAAGTAAAAGTGGCTGCTTTGGAGGCACATGATGATTGGAGAACTCCTTTCTGGCAGGCTACTGTTAAAAGGCAAAAAAGTAAGCTACAGTTATTTTCTGTATACATCGCAACAACGGTATTGTATGTATCTGCAGCTATTTGGGGAGCATCAACTGTGTCAAACCAGTGAGCAGTGCTAGAGAACGTGCTACGGCCCTTTAACATCCCCTCCATTCTTTCGTCTATGCGATCTGTTGCAATAAAGATATATAAGTTCAAATGTCAAAGTACTTGTCTTTATATAGAGATACTTTGTTTTTTAAATAATGCTCTAGCATTTTTTTTTAACTTGTATGAACTGGTGTTGGTCACCATAAATAGTGGAAGTAAGCCTTGAATGCATCTACTGCAGTATTTTTCGACTCTTCATCTTTACACTTAAATACAAGCTCATAAAATAGCTTCTCAGCACGAAGTTTAACTATGTTACGGCCATTTTCTAATAACGTAATTTAGTAACTATTCCGATATCTCTCCATCATAAATTGTATTCCATTGCTGTAATTTTTCGTTAAGTTCTGAAGTGCATATTTTTGAACGTTTCTTAAAAGGTGAGGATAACACAGCAGTGTATTTGATAAAGGGAAGACCGCTGTAATTCCCCGTCGCAAAGCAGATTCGTTATCCGTAATAAACACATTTGGAAGTTCCAAAGAGGTGTTTGCGATCAAAGCGTCAGGAAACACAGAATCCTTGAATATTTGCAGAGCCCACAAATAGTTCTCAGTTTTCTCATGTTCCATCCACACTCCCGTAGTATGATACGTCGTTAAGGCATCTCTTATGTCTCCTGTAGTGTTAGTCGTGCCAACAATGCTGAGCAACGTCAACCCGTGGGAGTTGGTCTTATACGTGGCATCAATTATAATGCACTCAGGCATACTATGAGCTTCCACAATTGCCTTAGATTCTGCAAAAAAAAACCATGTCAACGACATTGTTGGAGTTGGCTCTAACCTTGACAATGTAACCTTTTGTTTTCAAGTTGTTGACAAAGTTGAGAACTTCACTGGACTCGAATTCCTTTGATTTGAAATGTTGTTGCCTGATGTTGTGCAAGTCTCTGGCTACTAAGTTGTTAATGCCTTGAGCCTTGAGATTCTAATAATGAGAGGGAAAAAAAAGGTTTGTGGTGGATGTTTTCAAAGCATTCACTGTTTCTCTTTACCTCCAAAATAGAGCTCGCATTATACTTCGTGTTTTCAAAAAGATTGCGCAGTGCTGAGCTTCACTGCGTCTAAATGACGAAAAACAGCGTACGTTCGGCAATCCGTAGCCATTTGGTAAGAATGCAGTGCGTGTGATCTGCAAATTTCGAACTGCTGGAATTTGTTCTTGCTTGCGTAAATGTGGCAAGGACAACCAATGCGCTGGGTGTCCTTTTGGCGAACAACGATCTTTTTGTCACCAGAAACACGCTTATGATTGTTTTAATGCTCTTTTCCATGCTTGCACATCAAGTGAATGAACTTTTGGTTTGATTTGTAAGTAACAAACAGAAAGTTGTACTTCACACTAAGACTACTTGGAAAGACATAAATGACGATATAAAAACATACTATTCAATGATACTAGAACAAAAAGCAAAAGAACGCGGATGGAACATCTATAGATGTGTAAAACAATGGGCAGCCAGAGGCTTACTGTCTGATAGATGTAGAAGCAAGAAGCGATCGTCTAAAAATGATCCAAAGGTAATAATGTCA
>NW_019671942.1:4643-9821 GCF_002708625.1 Rhizopus microsporus ATCC 52813 | reverse complement strand
GAAAAGAGAGCAACGTGTATACACTGCAAAAAAAAGACTAACGATAGTAAAAAGAAGTATAGCTTTATAGTTGTCATTACTAACTTTTTTAATTAGCTTCTTTCAAAGTAATTGTACACGACTCATTGGCTTTCCAGGAAAAAAGTATCTAACCTTTTGTTGTTGTAACTAACCCTTTTACTTTATGTAGTGTCAAAGACGACTTTCAGAGCAAATGTAAACGCTTCATTGGCTTTATGGGTAACATCATATTAAACTTTGGGGCTCTCATTACTTTTTTTTTTTTCTTTTAAAAGCATAGTTTTATTTTCTTTATTGCTTGGTATAAAGATATATTTAGTCTAAAGTGGCTCTTTACTAAGGTTTATTATAGATTCTTCCTTTAACAATCTAATTGGTAATGAAGCTCCCATCCTTCTGCATCACTAAAAGGCTGTGCTCTGATTCCTTCAGGTAAAGTTCGGTGTTTTACTTTCTTTTACCTTTGACGTTGTCTTTGTTATTACAATACTTTTTCCTCTTCTTTTCTTTGTACCCTCGGAGTCATGATGCTTTCCATGGAATTCCATCTGCCTCTCAATTCTTTTTTACTTTCAAGATTTCTTCCTTTTATTACAAAAATAACTTTGTAGAATAACCTTTGCTATTATAAACAAATAAAATACATGTAATTCATAGATTCAAATATAATTCCTGCCTATTTCTACGTATCATTTGAGTCATCCGGAATGACCCTGTATGTGTAATAACCGTATATGCCACCTTGATACCATGTATGATTGGTTCAGAAAACCGTAAATATTTCCGTGAGTTCTTCCAAAAAGCCGTGGACGATCTACATAAAAATGTCCATATTCACGGTTCCTTGCGCCATAGTGTAATTCAATTATTGTCATTTACTTGAAACGAAGCCAGCAGGGTTCTAAACATAAATAAGAGCTAGTAAACGACATAAAGAGACAGAAACAATCTTGTTTAAGCAGTTATACTGTCTACAAGAAATAAAATAATTGATGTTTTATTAATTCTAATTGTAAACGTGCAGATTCCAAATACTTCATTTGAAATGTTAAGAAGAGAATGAGAAAGAAAGAGAAAAAGAAGAGAAGGGATACCCTTGTTTATATAGAATTCTATGGAACTTTATTACTAAAAATAAAAATAGAACAGTATGTAGGATTTCTACGGTTTTTGACAAAAAACTGTAAATTTCAAATTTACGGTTAATAAGTCATTACCGTAGAAGTGGAAGGTGCTAGGCCATGACCATCAGGATTATTCCTAGTTATTATCACCATACGCATCAGAGTTACCGTCTTCATTTTCATTCTATACATTAAAGAAAAAACAATTAATAACATTTCAAGTGTTTTTTTTAAAAATAAGTATTACTACCTCATCATAATTCTTTTTAGTAGCTTGCTTTCTGGTTCTACATCTATCCGATAGTAATCCCTTAGCAGCCCACAATCTGATGCATCTGTAGATGTTCCAGCCCTTGTCCTTGGCAAGTTGCTCTAGCCTCATGGTATAGTATGTCCTTTGATCGTCAGACAGATCACTCCAATTCAGCTTACCGTAGAAGCCATCATTTTTCATTTCAATATATACATCCCTTGCAAGCTGTTGTAACTGTAAAATGGTCTTTTTTCTGAACTTCTCATCAAGGAGCTGTTGTTGTTCTTCAAAATATAATCTATCTATTAATGCTGCTAGTCTATCGTTGAATGATACTTTTTTTTTACTGTATCGCTGCTTCTTCTGGTTCTTGTATCTGTTGTAGGAAGTCTATTTCTAGCAGTTATAGCTACTTCTTTACTGCTTTTAATATCTCTTTGTCCAAGTATGTTTCTGTTAGAAATCAAAATTCTCACTCTTTCTTCTAATGACAGCTGCTGATTATTCACTATAAAGCAATGACAATATTCTAATTGGTATACAAGCAACCAAGTAACTGTCTTTTTTTTACGGTAAACTTACTGTTTGCAGTGTTTGAAGAAGAGGAGTTTGGTAGAGACATTGTTGTTCATTGCTTCTTGAATTGCCCTAGTCTCATTTGTAAGGGCATTAACACTGTTTTGTAACTGCGTAACAGTGGAAGCCAGGCGCATAACGTTTGCCATAATTGTGTTGATGTTTTCTTCCATTTTGCTAGTGTTGCTAGTGTTGTTGTTGTTTATTTGAAATTGTAATTTAACGATGTAAATAATTCACGGTTTTTGTGAACTTTGAA
Source organism: Rhizopus microsporus ATCC 52813 (assembly GCF_002708625.1). Classification (NCBI taxonomy): domain Eukaryota; kingdom Fungi; phylum Mucoromycota; class Mucoromycetes; order Mucorales; family Rhizopodaceae; genus Rhizopus; species Rhizopus microsporus. The sequence continues at coordinate 7,588 of NW_019671942.1, read as the reverse complement.
TTTTTTGAATATGTTGGAAAGAAAAGATGTTCAAAGTCCTATTTCCTGTCTTCTTTCCAAAAAGAAATTATTTTTCACCAAAAAAAAATGATGAGGACAGTAACAATTAAGCAACAGCAGCAAATGACGAAGGAGATTGAAGAACAGTTGGGAAATGGAAGGTTCAATTACTTGAGAGTGGTTTATCCAAAGGACAGCAATATTCACACACAAGAGAGAATATTAGAAAATAGTTTTATATCTCACAAGATAGACGGACGCTTTTTTTCCCTTTTTCTTCCTACAAATAAATCAGGTAAAGCAAGAATCAATTCAAAAGGTGAGATGAAAGTATGAAGCCAAGTACAGAACTGGAAATAGCGTTGGTTATATCAACAAGCAATGAACAACAGCAAAGAGTGATGTTTTAGCTTGAAATGTATGGAAAATCAAAAAAGAAAAGAAAGATGAAGGAAATTATGCGAATGACTGAATTAACACAATTGAGGTATGATTCTTTATCTGTTGGAAGCGTATTTACTGTTCAACCTTTTACTAATAAGGTTGTATTAGCTTATGTTAGGGCATGGAAGTTGTTGCTGAAAGTAGAAAGAAATGTTTATGTATGAATTAAAGGCATGGATTGGATTGTTGGAAAAGGAATACTGTAAATCTTTAAGGTAAGAGCTACTAGTGAGTGAATAAAAGAAAAAAAGAGTGAGATATTGTTTAAACTACGTATGCTTGGGACTACAACAGATGTAACTATTGGAATTACAAAAAGATGTAAATGAATAGAAAATGTTGTCACAAGGATAGATTCAATAAACATATCTACTATAACACACAACACATAACACACTTATAACACACTTATAACACATCACTCTAATATACATAACACACTTAACACACTTATATATATAACACACTTAACACACTTAACACATAACACACTTATATAACACATAACACATCACTCTATAACACACTTATAAGACACTTATATAACACATAACACATAACACACTTATAACACATAACACATAACACACTTATATGTACTGGAATTAGAAAAAAAAATATGCAACATCACATGATTTGACTGCCTTTTTATAATGCTTTTTTTTTTCCGAATCGAACATCGAACCTGCGCGACAAGCACTTGGTTCCTGAAAGTGCATGCATGAGCTTTCTTTCCTTTCTTTTCGAATATAAACATTTCCCCTTTTCTCATCGCATTAAGCGTTTCTTTTCTTTACTCATCGTATAAACATTTTGAACTAATTTGGTATGAATAATGTTTCTTTTGATTCGAATATGTCTGCTAACATTGTCGCTCATTAGAACAATGGAAAACAATACTTCTAGAACAACTATATGCTCCTCCTGTGTTGCGACATTGCCAGCAGATTCACGCTATTGCAGCTGCCAAGCGTGTAGAGAAAGAGTTGCAGCATCACGCCGCAGACGTCGAGCTGAACAAGAAGAGCAGGAAGGCAGCCCAGTAAGACGTAGGGGAAGACCTAGAGTAGAACCTTCTCAGACTATTCCTACTGCCTACATCTCGCAGCTTTCTCGCCTTCGTCCTTTGGACCTTGGACGTATGGACAAGGAATGCTCACACTGCCACGCCTTGCGCTGGATCGATGAAAGGCAAGAGACATCTTCAATGAGAAATCCTAGCTGGGAGTCATGTTGCAAGCAAGGACCAGTCCAGTTGCAACTATTACCTGATCCACCTGAGTACTTGAAGGACTTGCTCGAACGTACGGACACTCAAGGCAGTCACTTTAAGGACAACCTTCGCCAGTACAACGCTGCCTTTGCCTTTACTTCGTTGGGCTGCGATATTGTTTCGCCTGAGGATCGTGCCAGCAACAGCAGCAGCAACAGCAACAACAATAACAATAGAGGTGGATTAAACGCCTTTCAGATCCATGGCGCACTTTGCCACCGTCAAGGCCCCTTGACTCCAGTTGAAGGCAGTGAGCCTTCCTATGCCCAGCTGTATATATTTGATCCTTCCTATGCCGCTGAAAGAAGACAAGCACGAAACAGCAACCTTGATCCTGAGATCATTAGGGAGCTTTCGGTCATGCTTGCCCAATGTAACCCCTTTGCGCGTATATATCGCCATGCACACGAGATATTGAGCAACCATGAGAGCAGCAACACTGTCAGTGATGGTAATGATCAAAGAGAAGTCAGTGCGCCATACATCATTATCAGCCCATCAATGAGAATGCGTTTGATTGAAGGAGGTGATAGGCGTATTCAGAATTTTCCAACAATGGAAGAGGTTGCTGCTGTTATCCCTATTGAGTATAGTGATAGAAGTTTTCGTGATATTGTTCTTACCTTGAGAAGCAATAGCGGTCTTCGTCAAAACACTGGATTTGAGCAACACTTTCAGCGTATCAGCCAGGCGCATGCTGCATACATGCCAACACACTATGTGCTTTTATTTCCTCATGGAACATATGGATGGCATTGGGGCCTGCAACTTTCATTGCCAACTGTCAACATTAGTATTCCTTCTACTACTACTACTACTACTACTACTACCGTCGAAGATCATCTTCTTCCTATACGAGAAAGGGACAGAGTACCTCAACGCGCATACTATAGATTTAGATTGCATTTGAGAGGAGAGCATGAATTCCCTGCTATCTTTTATGCTAAAAAGCTTTTTCAGCAGTTCCTGGTAGATGCGTGGGCCATCTGTGATCAGAACAAGTTAGACTGGATTCGTCACAACCAAGATAGGCTTCGGACTGATGTTTATAACGGATTAGCAGATGCTATTGCTGAAGGCGACCAAGTTAATGCTGCTAATTTGGGACGTCGATTTATTTTACCAAGTAGCTTCCATGGCGGCCCTCGATTCATGGCCCAATTGTATTATGATTCTATGGCCATCGTCCGTCATTTTGGGAAGCCATCTTTGTTTATCACCTTTACGG
>NW_019671942.1:0-2002 GCF_002708625.1 Rhizopus microsporus ATCC 52813 | reverse complement strand
TGCAGTAAATTTAGCATTATTATAAATTTTTATATATTCAATTCAATTAATGTTTTGCTAAAAATAAAGATTTATATGTAAGAAAATGTTCTCCTTCACAAAAAATACTAAAATATTTTGATAAATACTATATAAATTTTCTTAAAATTTAGAGAAGGAGAACAATTTGTACTACCTTAAACATTGATTTTTTTATAAATTAGATATTTTCAATTGTAGCCATGTATTCATCAATAATTGCAGTATCATTGAAATCTTCCTGCCAAACCCATTCATTGTATGAATCATCATAATCCTTCCATTTAACATAAAATTTTATTCTTTTTTTAAATTTTCTATGTTTTATAATTTTTTCAACCTCAAAACTATCAATTGCATAATAATTAATAATTATAAAAATTGAATTTTACTTATTTTAAAAATATGGGATGGATAATATTACAAGAACTGAACTTTCAAAAATTAATAACAAATACTGGCAGTTTTTAGATTATAACTACCCAACTAAAATATCAGAATATAAACATAGAGAAGAAATAAAAAATATAAATAATATACAAAAAATTAAACAAGAATTAGTTGAGAAACTTGGATATACTCCTGTATTCTTCTTTTTAGTAGTTATTTTTATAAGATATGATTATAAATGTCCCTATGTATTTTTAGAAAAAGGATTATGTATTTTATATCATTTAATATCAGGAAATTCTATAAGGGATATGAATGATTATATACCATTTACATCATTTTATGCAATTTATAAGGAATTTTGGGAAAGTAATAGAAATGATTTAAACAAATTAATAACAGATATGCTTGAAAATATGTTTTCATCAACGACATTAAGAATACTAAATGCTAAAAAAATTAACCCATTAGGTTTTAAGAATATGACATTATATTTAGATGGTCATGATAGTAGAATTGATTATAATGAAAAAGATATAAAAAAAAGAAATTTTTATTCATATAAATTTAAAAATTCAGGTTTAAGGACTCAGGTAATATATGATATTAATGAATTTGCAATTTATGTATCAGAAAGTAAACCATGCAAGAATTATAACGATGGAAAAATGTTTTTAGATATGAAATTAGAAAATAAATTAAATGAAAATGATTGCATAGCATTTGATGGAGGCTATTATTATTATATAGAAAAGTTTATTGAAAACTGTGAAAAAAAGGGAAATGATAAAATAAATATTAATAACTTTATGTTCCCAATTAGAAAAACTAAAAATATTGAGTTGAATGATAAAGAAAAATTATATAATGAAACCTTTGGCAGTTTCAGGAGTAAAATTGAATCTTGTTTTGGATATCTTGGTAATAAATTTAAGAGGTTTAATAATAATGAGGGTTCAGTAAAAGTGACAGATCTAAAAATTTATAATTTACAATTAAAGCTTTCACTTTTATTAATAAATATTGGCAAATTTTGCAATTATTATAATGTTGAAGTAAAACCAAACCATATTTTATGGATTAATGAAAATTTCGATTACCCCAATCCTTATAAAAATAATTCCATAAATAGTATTATATATGAATTTGATTTATTAAGAATAACTGACATGACTAATCAGCAAGAGGAATATATAAATAATTATTTTGATAATATTGTAAACAATAACTATAATATAAAAAATATGGACATTGAAAGTGATTCAGAACTAGAAGATAGTTTTGAGGTTGAAAAAATTATAAAACATAGAAAATTTAAAAAAAGAATAAAATTTTATGTTAAATGGAAGGATTATGATGATTCATACAATGAATGGGTTTGGCAGGAAGATTTCAATGATACTGCAATTATTGATGAATACATGGCTACAATTGAAAATATCTAATTTATAAAAAAATCAATGTTTAAGGTAGTACAAATTGTTCTCCATACCTTACAAAGAAATACAAAGCACACATCTGTTTTGCCAAGTACAAAGGTAAGAGACAAAAACTAATAAGATGAGAAGAGGATAGGAAAAGGACAATAAGTCAG